>NC_079402.1:22743887-22821387 GCF_029220125.1 Pseudoliparis swirei
TTGCTTCAGGTTGCGGGGTCTGGGGTTTATACCAGGGCAAACTTTCTCTTCACCTCTGTCTTCTTCTTCAGAGGGCTATCGAGATCCGTTAATTTCTCCAAGAGCCTGTGGCACTATAAACAGATGATCAATCTGGACGGACTAAAGTTAGACCAGGAGTCCCTCTGTTATATTGAGGCGTGGTATCGAATCAAATACAGGAAAGATAGCTGCTTTAAATTTAGCTACCATGTCAGTTAGACATCTGGTGTAAAACTTCTATTGACTAACGGTACACTCCATTAGTATAAATTCAAAGATTGTAAGGGTTGTGATCTCTGACAGAGAGGATTCTGTGGGGAAGAAACGTTCAAATGCTCAATCATATAAAGTAAGAACAAGATCAGCGTGTGGCCAAAGGCACATGATGGGTTTCTATGCTCTCGTGAAGCCAATCCGAGTCAACAAGGAGATGAATGCAGCTTTAAAACGTCATTATCAGCATCACATGGATATTTAAAATCTCAACAATGACCTTTATCGGTTTAAGGAGACCAGGAAGCAGTATGAGTTAAGGTTAATTAAACTCTGAATATGGACCTGGTGGCGTGCAGAATCACAAATCGAATTGAACATAGTGTTTCGGGTTGGATGTGAAAGACTGAGAACAAAACTTCAAAATGAGGTTGTGGTGTAATTTTGGTTGAGGGATTAATTAATGAAACAAGATTCAAAGATGGCTAACTGCTCCACCTCCTCGACCGGTGCCTAGGAATGTGAGTATTAATATGACTTGGAGGAGTCGTTCTTTCAGGCAGACATATTCTTCAAAACTAGCCAGGTTTCAGTTAGAGCAACATAAATCAGTATGAATATCGATATTAAATCATTTATTAACGCTTTAGATGACGAGATCGAATATTTGGAACCATTTAATAGACTGTTGCACTGCTGAAATAATAGTGTTAACTTGTATAAAGATTTGTCTCGACTCTCTTCCTGCTTTACTTTTGATTTATTTAAATTGGAAGTGGCGTGGGACGAACACAGTCTCTACTCTAGAGTCATGGGTGGGTAACTGCTCGAATGGAAGGAAGAGCAGAGAAGGGTCCCAAGTACAGCTCTGCTCGGTTCCTGATCTGAGACCTGAGTTTGTCCTTGGATTAAATCAGGTGATCAACGGTCATGATCGCGGGGAAATGGAGCAGCTCCGTCCAAGTGGGATGGATGGTCTCTCATCAGGCTTTCCCCAGAGTCTTCCAGTTATCTAGGCGGCCCATTGTTATTTCAGGGCACCACCTGGGCAGCCAATGGGTTGAGAGGGGCAGGCATTAGGCTGCAGTTGTCTGTCTGCCAGATTTAGGGAGGGCCGGAGAAGATGGAATTCAATCACAGCATCTTTAACAACACCGATTCCATTTAATTTTAGTGACTTCCCGGTAGGCTAGGGCATCATTACGGCGTGTGTTACAATCTGTTGTATCTCCATTGTCAGCAGCCAGCGGCTTCAGAAACAAGACTCCACGTGGCCCGGCTCTGGCCCAGGAGACACACCCTCTGGTCATGACGCTGCGTCACGTTCCTGACTATAGAGCTCCCGGTAGGGTGTGTTCCTCAGCGTAATATGAGCAGGGAAAACTGGTTGAAGCGTGAAGTGGTTGGTGCACAGCGGGCTTCTGTAGACTTACTACTCCTGGAACAGTGATTGCCCAACCCTGGCTGCCGGTTTACGCCGGGGAACAGCTAGCAGCCTGACTGTAGCTCCAGCGCCCGACTACGGGGCCCAGGCGGGCTAGCATAGCTGTCTGAACTCGATAGCTGAGCCGTGCATCTAACCCACTTAGACCTGCCAACCTAGCGAAATAAGCTACACTTGTTGCGTGTATACGTTATCATGAAGGAGGCGGGGGATAACTGTACATGAGACACACTGTGAGCAAGAGGAGGCGGGAGGGAGAGAGAAGAAGTGTACTGGCTGCTGAACTGACAGAGCTTACGGAAGAGTGAGGATGATGTGTTCAGGATGTATATCCTGTTGGATCATGGGAGGCTCCTCAGGAACCAGATGAAGCAGCCGAACTTCCAGAAGAGTGGTTTCCACGGTGACAATGAGTTAATAATTATTAATTGTGACACTAGAAGCGAATAACTCTCAGAGCTGTCTTGAACCGTGCGTGTCTCCATTGGCGTCTGGATGTGTATGTTCAACTGAAGGCGGTTATGTGTGATGTCCGTGTTGTGTTTCCGGTTGTCACGCTGCTTACGCCCACGTAATACTTAGGTTTGATAATTGAGAGGTTACAGTGTGACTTTTCAGACTTTGAAGATGATTGAAGGAGCTAAAATATGAGAACAAATCTTTTCCCATCTCATAATTTTGATTTTTAAGAGCCAACATACTGTCGTCTCCATCTCCATAGAGCGTTCTCTGGAATATCACGGGTTCACGGGTTTCTAAGTCCCTGCGTGATTGACGGTGGAACTCCACCTCTCGTGAGCGTCACCTCGGACCCGTGGTTAAAATAATAAGACTGGGGTGGCGCAGGCATGGGTGCAATAGATGAGTGGATTGGCGGGCCTGCGCGTGAGGGGCTGCAGGTCAAGGCAAGTGAGCAGACCGTAAGGACACTCCGGACCAAGTTCCAGAACCTCCTGGCGAGGTCGAACCCAGTCAAGCCTCCTGCATTGGCGGCCCTCGGGAGCCATGAACCCGTGGTGAGACTGGGAGGAAGCCAGCAGTCGTCACTCCAGCAGTGGGACTCCCAGGCTTGAGGAGGACAGTGGGGGACACTCAGCATTGTCACATGTTTTGTGAAAGTGTTTGAACCTTGTAAATACTTCACAGTAAAGTACATCTGGTGTTTCATCTTATATGTCCATGTTTATACACATGTTTATACATGTTTATATTTCTGTTTATGTATGTTTTATATTTCTGTTTATATATGTTTATATATGATGCTCCTCGTACTCTTGGGTTCAACAGGGGCGATGATCTGCTTCAGTCGCTCCTCTTCCTCTTCCTCCCAACTCTTCCTCAATAAACAAACTACTCGGGAGGTTGATAGAAAGCAGACATATTTAGAAACCTCAGAGTCACGTGGGGTGTGGGTCAGGAGGTCACGTCGAGGTATGGGTCAGGAGATCACGTCGGTGTGGATCAGAGGTCACGTCGGTGTGGAGTCAGAGGTGCGTGGGGTGTGGGTCAGAGGTCACGTCGGTGCAGGTCAGAGGTCACGTCGGTGTGGGTCAGAGGAATCACGGTCTGGGTCAGAGGTCGCGTCGGTGTGGGTCAGGGGTCAAATGGGGTGTGGATCCAGGAGTCGCGGTAGGGGTGTGGGTCAGAGTCGCGTCGGTTATTGGGTCAGGAATCAAGTAGGTCTGGGTCCAGAGGGTGCGCGTGGGGTCCTGGGTCAGAGGTCACGTCGGTCCTGGGTCAGAGATCGCGTCGGTGTGGGTCAGAGGTCACGTCGGTCCTGGGTCCAAGAGGTCACGCTGGAATTGGTGGGTCAGAGGTCACGCCGGTCTGGGTCAGAGGTCACGTCGGTGTGGGTCAGAGGTCACGTCGATTGTGGGTCAGAGGTCACGTCGGTGTTCGGGTCAGAGGTCCAAATGGGAATTGTGGGTCAGAGGTCACGATAAATTGTGGGTCGAGGTCACGCGTCGGTGTGGGATGGGGAGGTCACGGGTTCGGCGGTGTGGTGGGATGGTGTGGGCTCAGGAATCAAGCGTCCGTGTGGATCAGAGGTCAAGTGGGTCTGGGTTGGGGAGGTCCCGTCGGTCTGGGCTCAGAGGTCACGTTGGTGGGCTGAGGTCACGCCGGTGGGGTCCAGAGGTCACGTCGGTCTGGGTCCAGAGGTCATGATTGGTGTGGGTCAGAGGTCACGTCGATTCTGGTCCAGGAGGTCACGCTGGAGTTATTGGGTCAGAGGTCACGTCGGGTGTGGGACTGGGAGGAATCACGTCGGTGGGGTCTGAGGTCACGCCGGTGAGGTCACGTCGATTGTGGGTCAGGAGGAGTCACGTCGGTGTGGGTCTTGGAGGTGCCGGTGTGGGATCTGAGGTCAGGAGGCTGGCCAGAGGTCACGTTGGTGTGTGTCAGAGGTCAGCATCCAGTGTGGATCAGAGGTCACATCGGTCTGGGTCAGAGGTCCGTCGGTCTGGGTCAGAGGTCAGCATCTGTGTGGGTCAGAGGAGTCACGCTCGATTGTGGGTCAGAGGTCACGCGTCGGTGCTGGGTCAGAGGTCACGTCGGTGGGTCAGGAAGTCCGTGGGTCTGGGTCCAGAGGTCACGATCGGTGTGGGGTCAGAGGTCAGCGTCGGTCTGGGTCAGAGGTCACGTCGGTCTGGGTCAGAGGTCAGCCGTCGGTGTGTGGATCAGGAGGTCACGTCGGTCTGGGTCAGAGGTCGCGTCGGTGTGGGTCAGAGGTCACAAGCCAGGGGGAATTGTGGGCTCAGAGGTCACAAGTCGGTGTGGATCCAGAGGTCACAAGTCGGTGTGGAGTCAGAGATCACGCTCGGTCTGGGTCCAGAGGTCCGCGATGGGAATTGTGGGTCAGAGGTCACGTCAGATTGTGGCTGTCCAGAGGTCACGTCGGTCTGGGTGAGAGTGTCACGTCGATTGTGGGTCCAGAGGTCACGTCGGTGGGGCTGAGGTCATTGGTCTGGGTCAGAGGTCACGCTGGTGTGGGTCAGAGGTCACGCGTCGGTGTGGATCCAGAGGTCACGTCGATTGTGGGTCCTCGGGAGAGGTCACGCCGGTGTGGGTCAGAGGTCACGTCGGTGTGGGTCAGAGGTCACGTCGGTGTGGATCAGAGGTCACGCTGGTTGGGCCAGAGGTCATGTCGGTCTGGGCCAGAGGTCACGTCGGTCTGGGTCCAGGAGGTCACGTCGGTCTGGGCTGGGACATACGTCTGGAGTCAGAGGTCACGTCGGTGTGGGTCAGAGGTCACGTCGGGTGTGGGGCTCCAGAGGTCACGTCGGTCTGGAGTCAGAGGTCACGCTTCGATTGTGGGTCCGGAGATCACGTCGGTCTGGGTCCAGAGGTCGCGTGGGTGTGGGTCCAGAGGTCACGTCGGTCTGGGTCCAGGAGGTCACGTCGGGGTGTGGGTCAGAGGTCACGTCGGTCTGGGTCTTGGAGGTCACGTCGGTCTGGGTCAGAGGTCGTCGGGTCTGGGTCCAGGGAGTCACGTCGGTGTGGGTCCAGAGGTCCCGTCGGTGTGGGTCAGAGGTCCGTCCGGTGTGGATCAGAATCACGTCGGTCTGGGTCAGAGGTCCAGCGGTGTGGGTCAGGAGGTCACGTCGGTGTGGGCTGGGAGGTCAGCACGGTTTGGGCCAGAGGTCACAAGCCGGTGGGATGGGAGATCATGCCGGTTCGGGTCAGAGGTCGCGTCGGTGTGGATCAGAGGTCAAGTCGGTCTGGGTCAGAGGTCACGTCGGTGTGGGTCAGAGGTCACGATGGAATTGTGGATCAGAGGTCACGTCGATTGTGGGTCAGAGGTCACGCCGGTGTGCCGGTCCAGAGAGGTCACGTCGGTGTGGGTCAGAGGTCACATCGGTGTGGATCAGAGGTCACGATAAATTGTGGGTCAGAGGCTGCACGTCGATTGTGGTCAGAGGTCCAGCGTCCGGTCTGGGTCAGGAGGCTCCGCGTCCGGTCTGGGTCAGAGTCTACGTCGGTGTGGATCCAGAGGTCACGTCGGTCTGGGTCAGAGGTCAGCGTCGGTGTGGGCTCCAGAGGTCACGTCGGTGTGGGCTCCAGAGGTCACGTCGGTCTGGGTCAGGAGGTCCGCGTCGGAAGTTGTGGGGCTCAGAGGTCACGTCCGGTCTGGGTCGGAAGGTCAAATGGGGTGTGGGTCAGAAGGTCCGTCAGTGGGCTGGGTCAGAGGAGTCACGTCGGTCTGGGTCAGAGGTCACGTCGGTGTGGGTCAGAGGTCACGTCAGTGTGGGTCAGAGGTCCGTGGGTCTGGGTCCAGAGGTCACGTCGGGGTGTGGGGTCAGGAGGGTCACGATGGGTCTGGGTCAGAGGTCACGCGCTCGGTGTGGGTCAGAGGTCCGTCGGTGTGGGTCAGAGGTCACGTCTGTGGGCTTGAGGCCGCCGCTGTGTGGACTGAGGCCGCCGGTTCGGGCTGGGAGGCCGCCGTGTGGGCTCAGAGAATCACGCCGGGTCTGGGTCGGGAGGTCACGTCGGTCTGGGTCAGAGGTCACGTCGGTGTGGATCAGAGGTCCCGCCCGGTCTGGGCTTTCAGAGGTCACGTCGGGGTCTGGGTCCAGAGGTCACGATACGGTTATTGGGTCAGAGGTCACGTCGGTGTGGGTCAGGAGGTCACGTCGGGGTGTGGGCTGGGGAGGTCACGCGTCGATTGTGGGTCAGGAGGTCACAATCGGGTCTGGGATCAGAGGTCCGTCGGATTGTGGGCTCAGAGGTCAACGTCCGATTGTGGGTCAGAGGTCACGCGTCGGTCTGGGTCAGAGGTCACGTCGATTGTGGGTCAGAGTCTCACGTCGGGGACCAGAGGCCGCTGTCCTGGGTCAGAGGTCACGTCGGTGTGGGTCAGAGGTCACATGCGTGTGGGTCAGAGGTCAGCATCGGTCTGGGTCAGAGGTTGCCAAGCTGGGTGGCGCTGGGAAGCAGAGGTCACATCGGTCTGGGTCAGAGGTCACGTCGGTGTGGGTCAGGAGGTCACGTCCCGGTCTGGGTCAGAGTCACGTCACGCTGTGTGGGTCAGAGGTCACGTCGGTCTGGAATTGAAGGTCACGTCGGTGTGGGTCCCAGAGGTCGCCGTGGGATTGGATGAGGTCACGTCGGCCGGTTCGCTGGGTCAGAGGTCACGTCGGTTGTGGGTCCCAGAGGTCGCGCGTCGGTGTGGGTCAGAGGTCACGTCCGGTCTGGGTCAGAGGTCACGTCCGCGATGGGGTGTGGGTCCAGAGGTCACGTGGGGTGTGGGTCCAGGAGGTCACGATGGAGTTGTGGATCAAGGGGAGGTCACGCCGTCTGGGCTTTCAGAGGTCACGGTCTGGGCCAGAGGTCACGCTGGTGTGGCTGTCAGGAGGTCACGCCAGTGTGGAATTAAGGAGATCACGTGCTGTAGCCAGAGACGCCGGTGGTGGGTCGTAGATCACGTCGGGTCTGGGTCAGGAGGTCACGTCGATTGTGGGTCAGAGGTCACGTCCGGTGTGGGCTCCGTGAGATCACGTGCTGTGTGGGCTCAGAGGTCACGTCGGGTCTGGGTCAGAGGTCACGTCGGTGTGGGTCAGAGGTCACGATCGGGTCTGGGTCAGAGGCCATTGTCAGTGTGGGTCAGAGGTCACGTCGGTCCTGGGTCAGAGGGTCACGTCGCTGGTCTGGGTCAGGAGGTCACAAGTCGGTGTGGGTCCAGAGGTCCGTCGGTCTGGGTCAGAGGTCACGTCGATTGTGGGTCCAGAGGTCACGCGTCGGTGTGGGTCCAGAGGTCACGTCGATTGGGTCAAATGAGGGTCAACGTCGGTGTGGGTCAGAGGTCACGTCGATTGTGGGTCAGAGGTCACGTCGGTGTGGATCAGGAGGTCACGTCGGTGTGGGCTCAGAGATCACGTCCGGTGTGGGTCAGGAGATCGACGGGGCTGTCTGGGTCAGAGGTCACGTCTAGTGGCTGGAGTCATGTGGGTAGCCAGAGGTCACGCTGAATCGGTGTGGGTCAGAGGTCACGTCGGTCTGGGTCCAGAGGTCACGATCCGGTGTGGGTCAGGCTAGGTCCCGTGAGGTCTGGGTCAGGAGGTCACGTCGGTCTGGGTCAGAGAGGTCACATTCGGTCTGGGTCAG
This sequence comes from Pseudoliparis swirei, assembly GCF_029220125.1. NCBI lineage: Eukaryota > Metazoa > Chordata > Actinopteri > Perciformes > Liparidae > Pseudoliparis > Pseudoliparis swirei. The sequence goes on from NC_079402.1 coordinate 22,751,668, forward strand.
GAGGTCACGTCGGTCTGGGTCCAGAGGTCACGTCGGTCGGTCAGAGGTCGCCGGTTCTGGAGCTGGGGAGGTCACGTCGGTGTGGGCTCAGAGGTCACAAGCGATTGTGGGTCAGAGGTCACGTGATTATTGGGTGGAAGATCACGTCGGTCTGAATTCAGAGGTCACGTGCCGAATTGTGGGTCAGGAATAAGTGTCAATTCGGTGGGGTCAGAGGTCACGTCGGTCTGGGTCAGAGGTCACGCATGCGGGGTGTGGTCAGAGGTCACGTCGGTCTGGGTCAGGAGGTCACGTCGGTGTGATTGAGATCACGTCGGGGTGTGGGTCAGGGGAGGTCACGTCGGTCTGGGTCAGAGGTCGCGATGGGCTGTGGGTCACGCTGGTCGTGGGTCTGGGTGGAGGTCACGTCGGGTGTGGGTCAGAGGTCACGCTATATTTCATCATAAGTGATCTCAGTTTTAAAAACTATTTCTTTCACTGAAGTGTGAATGTTTAAAACACTAGAATATGTAGTTTTATTCATTTCATTTATTTATCCATCAATCTGCTGAACAAGCCGGCTAGCTGTAGTTCTAACAAAGGGAGGTCGTTTGATGGTTTCTTTCACCCAGCGGATGAATCCACAAGATGTTCTTTACCTTTTTCTGCCTTTTCGCTTCCGAGCCAGGCCTCTCCTCCTCACTCCTCTTTGCTTCTTGGCAGGGCCACTGAGAAGAGAATCAGAAGGATCATCTCAATACTACAGATCAACAATACCCGGGTCTGGTTATTGATCGGAGTATTGATAAGTTATACCGTGATGATCGACGTGCAGCCTTCCGCGATAAATTACATCTTCATTACCACGGACGACGAGAGGACGGAGGTGGGTCTCTTCTGAAAACACAAACAGGTGATCAGACTTTTCTTTATTATGGAGAGAAACAATGCGACGTTCTGGTGGGTGGACTTTTGATTAAAAATGACTTCAAACTAGGGGTCCCGGTCAGGTGTTAGTTACAAGATCAAGATGTCTATTTATTTTATAATTTAATCAAATTCAACATTAAAAAATTAATGTTACTATGTCAATAAATGTCAAAATTAAACATTTTTGTAAGGTCAGAATGTATTATTTAATCCATTATAAACATTTGGGTGATAAATTTTTGGTAGCTTATTTGAGGTTTGTATTTCATTTTTTTTCTCTTCATTTCTTTTCTTTTCTTTCTTTCAGGAATCACATCTCGGTTATAAGGCCTCTGTATTAGATCGTAATATTACTTTAAACATGGTAAATTATTAATAAAAAGAGATCTGTTGTAGTTATGTTTGGAAGATGCGGTTGTTTGTAAAAAGATCTCTTTAGATAATCATGGTGATCGGTTTTTTTGGTGATAAAAGAAAGAAAAAATATGTATTACTTTAGGAAAAGATCAAAATCTGTTAATTTTAGTGAAAGATGTGAATACTGTTATTTGGAAAGATCTGAAACGTTGTTAAGTTTAAGAAAGATGAAATATGTAGTTAATTTAGGAAAAGATTATCGAGTTAAGTATTGGAAAGATGGTGAATAATAATAGTTAATTTAAAGTCATAAAATATTTAGTTAATTTAAAAAGATTGAAATCGTAGTTAAATTAGTAAAATGAAAGATGTGAAATTAGTTATTAGGAAAGATCGTATAGTTAATTTAGTAAAGAAAAAACGTGAAATCGTAGTATTTGAAAAGATCTAAAATGTATTATTAAAAAGGTATATTTGTGTATTATTAATTTAGTCTAAAGATCTTGAAACGTGGTTAAGTGAGTAAGTCTCAGGTTTTTCTCCTTGAAAATCGTGCTATGAGAACATCTTCTAGTATTCTAAAGATTTGATATTAATAAAAATATTTGAGGTGTGAAGTCTCAGAAAAAGGTCTGGTTCCAAGTCTTAGTAAGAAAGATCGTGAATTTGGTAAACTACAGGAACATTAAGAAATCTGGGTTTACTAAGGGGCGAGGCTAGTTCTCCGAGTTAAGTTCCAGGCTTGAAATCATTAAGTTTAGGAAAAGAGCAGAAATATGAGGAGTTTGGCTTGAACAGATGGTTTGGTAGAAAAAGTCTAGTCAGAAATAAGTTAAAGGAAATAAGTTAAATTTAGTAAAAGAAAATTTGTTTTGACATAAATCTAATTTAGAAAGATCATTGAAAAGTTGTTGAGATATTTAATTTAAAGATTAAAATGAGAAGATAAAATATATAAATATAGAAAGTCAGAGTAGTTTGAAAAAAAAGATGAAATTTTGTTTAGAAAAAGTTGAAATATGTAGTTAAGTTTAGTAAAAGATCGTGAAATATATAGTTAGGTTTAGAAAATCCAAAATAAAGTTAAATTTAAGAAAGATGGTGAAATCGAGTTAAGTTTAGTAAAAGAAAGATCGTAAAATGTGTAGTTTTAGGAAAGATCGTGAAATAGTTAAGTTTAGGAAAGATCGTGAAATACGTAGTTAATTTGAGAAAGATCGTGAATACGTAGTTAAGTTTAGAAAGATCGTGAGATACGTAGTTAAGTTTTAAGAAAGATCGTGAAATCGTTTGTTAGGTTGAGGAAAAGATCGAAATGTAGTTAGTTTAGGAAAAGATCGTGAGATACGTAGTTAATTTTAAGAAAGATCATGAAATAGTTAGGTTAGAAAGATAATAGATCGTAGTTACATTTAAGAAAGATCGTGAAATAATGTAGTTAGGTTGAGGAAAGATGGAATTCGTAGTTAAGTTTAAGGAAAGATCGTAAAATATGTAGTTATATTTAAGAAAATAAGGTCAAATATGTAGTTAGGTTTATGAAAGATGAATGTAAATATGTATTTAAAGTTCAAGAAAGATCGTTAAATCGTGTTAAGTTTAAGAAAGATCGTAAATGTAGTTAAATTTAGTAAAAGAAGTCGTGAAATCAACGTGTTAATGTCTAAACTTTAAATGATTAAGTTTTGGTTTGTCTTAAAAATATTTTGTTTATTAAGAGATTGGTGAATTAAATATCAAAACGATTAAGATAGTGACGGCAGGAAAGCTGACGGTGACGTTGTAAAAGGGTTTTGGGTCTGGAGTTAGTACGTCATGGAAAAATCAGTCAGAGTGAGGTTGTGGTTTTACTATGAGGAAAAGTAAAACATGCAGATCCTGAAATTAACAACAAATCACTGCCTGCGAAGTGAAGCCGTCTGCTGCTCCTGGCTGCCTCTCTGTCTCTCAGTAACGAGGCAACCTGGGAAACTTCTTGACACTTGAAACTGCAAAGTTTCAGTTCTCAAACTTTCCAAAACAAGTTGTGTCTGAAGTGCACCTGGGGGGGTTAACGTGCACCTGGGGGGGTTGACGCCTCCGGCGAGCTCGGTTGTCAGAGCCGGAGATAACAGAAAACTGTCTTCCTGCCTCCAGAGATCAGTTGTGCTTTTACGTCAAGGTCAAAGCACAAGAGAAACGTTTACATTAAACCTCCTCCGGCCTCGCTCACACGGAGGCTCAACTTCTTACCTGCCTCAATTTCCTCAGGTGTCTTCTTCTTCTTTGGTTTCTTCTTCTATCCTCCTCCTCCGCCACTTCGCGGGCGCAAGTCTGGGCGACATCGGGACTACGCCGGTCATCCTCCTCCTCCTCCCTCCTCCCTCGCCCGTCTCCCGCCCGCCGCCTCGGGGTTCTCCCGCGTGGATCTCGACCTCGAGACCTCGGGGTTCTCCTCTCGCGGCGTCTCCAAGCGGCGTATGCACCAGGGCGCAGCTCAAGGCGTAGCCCGGGCCGCCGCCCAGACCACCAGGACCCTGCCAACTTCCTTTATCCGCCCCCAGGAGCGCTGCGCCTGACCCCTCGGGCTGACCTCTAGACCACTCGACGTCCGGCCTGCACGAGACTACTCAGCTTCCTGCTCGAGGGCTCAGGAGACATGAAAGGAGTTTGTGTCCTGGGAGAACAAAGGATGAGCCTGGCTGGAGGTCTGGAGGCCTCCTCCTCCTCTGGAAGGCAGCGTGGAGAGAGAGAGAGAGAGAGAGAGCTTAAAGCTGGAGGAGTAGGGTACTGTCTGGGTTCTCTACAGCAGAGCAACACACCTCCCTCCTCCTCCTGCTGCTCCTCCTGCTGCTCCTCCTCCTCCTGCCTCTGCTCCCTCCTCCCCGTGGCCCCTCACCCATCTCTGAGCAGAGGGAGGAACATCTACTACATGTGACATTCCTCTAAGGGAGGAGGAGAGAGAAAGAAAGAAGGAATTTCAAAGAAAGTTATATTGTTTTATTAAATGATAAAACATAGAAACTAAGGATGTTAAAAACATTGAACCTATATCTATATATATATATATATACATATATATATAATCATCGAATATAAAAAAGTTAAATATGAGGCTCCAAACAATGTGAACATTATTAGCATCATGAGATTTAGTTTCAAATAGTGAATAATAAGTCTGTATCAATATTAAAATTGAAAGGAGCCCTTTTCTCAGTTAGCTGAATCTTAATTTCAACATTTTAAAACCTTATATTGCGAAGTTTCTCTCACGATAATCCACAGACCTCGTTGAGAAGAGTTTCATGAGGAACTATTTTCTTTCTACCAACCACCCACCGAACTACACCCACCGACCGTGTCCTGGGCAGAAGGTAGCGTGGGTACTAAAGTACTACGCCACTGCTAGCAGTCCGTGTGTCACCTTTCCAGTAACGCGTCATATATCATATTTATCAATGTTCCTGCGACATACTGAATACAACGTATTTCACGATCTTTTCCTAAACGTGTAACTATTTTACCATCTTTTCTTAAACCCAACTATTTCACAAACTTTTCTCAAACGTAACTACATATTCTTCATGATCTTGTCTTAAAGCTTTAACTACATACCTTTACTTATCTTTTCCTATATTAATTTACATATCTCCTCTTCATCTTTCTCCTAAATATAACTCACGCATTTCGATCTTTTCCTAAACCCAACTGCTATTTCATATCTCACCACGATCTTTCCTAAACGTAACTATATTTCACGCATCTTCCTCTTAAACCTAAACCTAACCTATTCCCAACGCATCTTTCTCACTAAACCTCTAACCACGATTTCATTTCCACGATCCTTTCCCAAAAAGTAACCTATATTTTCACGATCTTTTCTTAAACCTAACTATTTCCTGAAACTTTTCAAACCTAACCACGATTTCAATATTGTCTTGAACTTAATCAACATATTCTACCATCTTTTCCTAAACTCAATTCACATATTTCTGCAATCTTTTCCTAAACCTAACTACATATTTCATAATCTTTTCCTAAACTTAACTACGATTTCATGATCTTTCCCTCAACCTAACTGAACCTGGTCCTATACTTGGGAAGACCAACGTTTCCAACACCCATCAACATGAACACGAGCGAGACTGATAAATGTCACGTAATTCCCCAATCTTCCTAGTTAGATTCATCCTGCTTACATGTTTAATTAACTCTCCTGTCATTCCAGATCCTGGTCATCCTCACCTGATTGTCCCTCATTCCTTCACCTGGTCCTCACGCCTCCCACCTGCAGCCTCCTCATTAGTCCCTCATTCCCTTCACCTGTCCTCACTCCCTCTCACCCAGCCCTCCCTCATTAGTCCCTCATTCCTCTCACCTGGTCCTCATGCTCTCTCACCTGCAGCTCTCCCCTCATTAGTCCCTCATTCCTCTCACCTGGTCCCCTCACGCCTCCTCACCTGCAGCCCCTCCTCATTAGTCCCTCATTCCTTCACCCGGGTCCCTCACGCCCTTCTCACCTGCAGCCCCTCCTCATTAGTCCTCAGCCCTCACCTGGTCCTCACGCTTCTCACCTGCAGCCTATCTCACCTGCAGCCTATCCCCTCATTAGACCTAGACCTGTGCTGCATTCGACACCATTGACCATGACATCTGTTACAGAGACTGGAGCAGCTTTGATTGGCATTTCAGGCACGCACTAATTTGGTTTAAACTCATTTATCAGGATCGTGATCTCAGTTTGTATTTGTAAACTTATGACGCCTGAGCAATTCACCAATCGCTAATCACGGAGTTCCATAAGGTTCTGTGCTTGGACCAATTTTATTTACCTTATACATGCTTCCTTTGGGCAATATTATCAGGAAACACCCACAAACTTCATTGTTATGCAGATGACACTCAACTATTTATCGGGACAAAACCAGAGGAGAGCAACCAACTCTGTAAAATTCAAGCATGTCTTAAAGACATAAAAATATGGATGACCTGGTAACTTCTTGATGTTAAACTCAGACAAACCGGCAATTTTAATCGCCCTGAGCACCTCCTCAGAGATCAATTATCTGGTGATGACTTGTAGACGGTGCATTGCCTGGCATCCAAATACCACTGTAAAGAATTCATGCTATCTTTGATCGACTTGTCTTTAACTTCCCACGTAAAGCAAATCTCAAGGAATTGCATTCTTTCATCTACGTAATATTTCAAAAATTGTGCGCTATCTTTTGTCTCAAAAGATGCAGAAAAATTGGTTCACGCGTCTGCCATTTTAGACTGGATTACTGCAACTCCTATTAGCAGGCTGCTCAATAAACTTTAGGTCCTCCAGATCTATAGAATGCTGCAGCTCGTTCTTACTAAAACTCAAGAAAAGAGATCACATCACTCCTGCACTAGCTGCTCCAATTGCCCCAGTAAAATCAAGAATCACTTTTAAAATTCTTTTCCTTAACCCACAAACCTGATTGGTGATGCTCCATCACATCTTAAGGAGCTTGTCGACTACATTGTTCTACTAGAGAGCTACTAAATGCGGACTACTTAAAGTTCCTAGAGTCTTAAAAGTAGAATGGGAGCCAGAGCTAGTTATCAAGCCCTCCTTTATGGAACCAGCTTCAATTTCAGTCCGGAGGCAGACACAGTCACCTCGCTTAAGAGTAGACTGAAGACCTCTTTGACAGAGTTTATAAAGGGGCTGAACTAGGTTCTGGTCCAGCTCCCCTCGATATGCTGCTATAGGCTTATAGCTGCCGGGGACGTTTTTAGGATGCACTGAGTACCATCTCCTCTTTTTCTCCCCAACATGAATTTTCATCTCTCAAATCACATGCTACTAACTCTGCTTTCTCCCCGGAAGTCCTTTTTTTTTTTGATCTTTACGCCCGTGGGTCAGACCCTATGAGACGGCATAGATCCCATCTGCCCTGATGGACTGCCTGGGCCTGGAATTCTACCACACTAACGCCCCACTGTCCTGTTGAGACTCACTTCACTCCCTCCTCCCCGCCCCGCCATCTGCCTGAGGGATCGTGGAGGTCTCACCGGAATATGCCTACCATGAACTATTCATACACCTTATTGTTATCTTACTGAATGTATTTAACTCTAACCTGTCCTTCTGTACACATTACACCATTGTAATCTGTCCATCCAGGAGAGGGATCCTCCTGTTGCCTCTCCAGGTTTCTTCCTTTCCTGAAGGGCTATTTGGGAGTTTTCCTGTCCGATGAGGTTTGGGGCAGGATGTCTATGTGCGATTGTAAAGTACTCCAGACAAATTTGTAATTAGGAAATCAATATATAAATAAACTGAATTGAATTGAATTGAATTATCCTCTACTATTTAGCTCCCCCTACTCCACTTGTCCTCTGCCAGATTGTCTTGTGGCTACCGCCAAACCTTCCAGTTGCTATTATTAGAGCTTATTCCTGACCTGCCTGTTACGACCCTGTTTGCCTGGTGTAAATTGACCCAAGATTTGCCTGTCCTCTTTTAGAATTTGCTGTCCTAAGCGATCTGACTGGTTTTGACCCTGCCTGAAACACAGTAAACTGCCCTCCTGCATCCCTGTGTTTGTCGTGCTTGGGGTCCCAGCACCCGTAACCACTACGATAATCACGAACAAGCTCAATTCTGCACCTGTCCCTTGGCAGAGGCTGGTCTCACCTGAGTCCACACCAGGCTGCCCTGTCCCTAAGGTGAAGAAATGAAACAAAAAGAAGAAGGATCCTGATGTCCAGCGACGAGTCGGTTTGAGGTCTATAACCCTCCAGCAATGAGATAACTAACAAGAGACCTAGAACTGCCGTTATGCCCAGGATCAAACTATCATGAATTGAGAAGAATAAAATGACCTAAGTTCAAATTTATAATTTAATCATTGATTACTTTATATTTCATATGTAGTGCACTTTTACCGCACTACATTAAACTACTAATTAGACATTACATTTAATACACAATAAAACTTCCAGAGCCACAATTAAATTTTATGGAGGACGTCACAACACTGTTTTCATCATTGTTGTGTCTTAAGGCAAAAAATCAACATCAACGAAGTGTCCATTTGGTTCCCTACCGACAGCGTTAACTCTCCACAGACCTCAGACCCTGAACGCCCTGTTCCCAGACGTCACGATCGTCGTCTCAGAGACGCTGACGTGGTCACTCAGGACCAGTGACGAGCCCACAACATCACAACAGATGGAGCGCGATGATCGCCACCGCTGAGGCCCGTGCCGAGCTCAGATCCTCCCAGTAAAGGCAACGTTTCACCACGCACCCAAAACACCCACTGATGCAAAAAGCACAAGTATAATATACCTAAGCACCATGCAAGCAAACATCTAACAACAACAGAAGTAGCATCAACACCGGCAAATCATATGGGCACCCTTGAACCTGTACCATAATTCCCTATATGCATATTATACGTATTATACAAACATTATTATACTATACAAACATATATATATATTTATATTTTACATATGCACATTCATTTTTTAAATATATGTATAGATGGATATATACTTTATTAATCCCCAAGGGGAAATTTTGTTGTAACAGTAGTGTTACCAATAAACTAAACACACAAGAATAAAAATTAAATATAAAACAAAATATAGTACAGGGATGAGATATAGATGGTTATATGAAGATAGATGTATAAGCAAGAAGCATACAAAGCAAAATATAAAATAAAATATATATGTATATATACACTATATATGCATACACAATACTAATGACAAATTAAATTTATATTAAATATTAACATAGACAGTGTGCAAATGCAAAGTGTGTATGTGTGTAGTAAATGAAATGAAATGTAGTGTAAATGTTTGTGTGTAGTTATTGCACTATAATCCAAGAGGTATCTGTTGTAGAGCCCCATAGCCGCCTGCAGGTTCCTCCTTCTGTATCTGTCCTTGTGGCAGCGGAGCGGAGGGAGACGCCTGAGAAAAGTCCTCCATCCCGGAGGTGGTGGAGAGGGTATCAGGTCCGGGTGGTCCAACAGGACACCCAGTTTCTTCAACCCACCTCCAACCACCTGTTCCAGGAGTCTATTGGCAGTCATGATGGTTTCAGCCTTCCTAACCAGTCTGTTAGACGGCTGGTGTCACTGCCCATGTTGCTCCCCAGCAGACAATGGCAAGTGTAGCACATCACACACAACCGACTGGTAGAATAACTCCAGCATCTGCCACACGCTGAAGGACTCCAAGTTTCTCAGGAAAGAGCCCACTCATCCTCTTGTACACAGCGCTGATGTTACCTCCAGTTCATTACTGGGTTGTCGATGACGCCCAGTACTGTCCTCCTCCATCAGGCACTGGTCCTCCCTCCATCAGGCACTGGTCCTCCACCAGGTACTGGCCCCTCTCCACCAGGTACTGGTCCTCTCCACCAGGTACTGGTCCTCCTCCATCAGGTACTCCGTCCTCCTCCACTGTGGGTGCCTGGTCCTCCTCCATCAGGTACTGGTCCTCCTCCCACCAGGTACCTGGTCTCCTCCACCAGGCAATTGGGTCCTCCTCCACTGTGGTACTGGTCCTCCTCCACCAGGTACTGGTCCTCTCCACTGTGTACCTGTCCTCTCCACCAGGTACTGGTCCTCTCCATCAGGTACTGTCCTCCTCCACCATGTACTGGTTCCTCCTCCCACCAGGTACTGGTCCTCCTCCATCAGGTACTGGTCCTCTCCACCATGTACTGGAAGGTCCTCCTCCACCAGGTACCTCCTCCTCCAGGTAATATCCTCCACCAGGTAATTTTCGTCCTCCTCCACTCAGGTACTGGTCCTCTCCACCAGGTACTGGTCCTCCACCAGGTACTGGTCCTCCTCCATCAGGCACTGGTCCTCCTCCACCATGTATTGTCCTCCTCCACCAGGTACTGGTCCTCCTCCATCAGGTACTGGTCCTCCCACCAGGTGTACTGGTCCCTCCACTGTACTGGTCCTCCTCCACCAGGTACTGTCCCATTAGGTACCAGTCCTCCACCATGTACTTTCAGTCCTCCACCAGGTACTCGGTCCTCCTCCATCAGGGTACTGGTCCTCCACCATGTACTGGTCCTCTCCATCAGGTACTGGTCCTCCTCCACCAGGTACTGGTCCTCCATCATGTACTGTCCTCCTCCATCAGGGTACTGGTCCTCCTCCACCAGGGTACTGGTCCTCCTCCAGGCATCATCCTCCATCATGTACTGGTCTCTCCTCCAACAGGTACTGGTCTCCACTAGTGTACTGTCCTCCTCCACTGTACCAGTCCTCACCAGGTACTCGGTCTCCTCCACTGTGGTACCTGTCCTCCACCAGGTACTGGTCCTCTCCACCAGGTACTGGTCTCCTCCATTAGCTGGTCCTCCTCCATCAGGTACTGGCCTCTCCATTAGGTACTGGTCCTCTCCACCAGGTACTGGTCCTCCTCCATTAGGTACTGGTCCTCCATCAGGTATTGTCCTCCTCCACCAGGTACTCGGTCCTCCTCCACCAGGTACTGGTCCTCCTCCATCATGTACTGTCCTCCTCCACTGTGGTACTGGTCCTCCACCAGGTACTGTCCTCTCCACCAGGTACTGGTCCTCCCTCCACCATGTACTGGTCTCCTCCCACCAGGTACTGTCCTCCTCCATCAGGTACCTGTCCTCCTCCACCAGGTACTGGTCCTCCTCCCACCAGGTACTGGTCCTCCTCCATCATGTACTGGTCCTCCTCCATCAGGTACTGAACTCCTCCACCAGGTACTGGTCCTTTAATTGAAGTGGCCGTGGGACAGACACAGTCTCTACTCTAAAGTCAAGGGTGGGTAACTGCTCGAATGGAAGAGCAGAGAAGGGTGTTAAACTACAACTCTGCTCCCGGTTCCTGATCTGAACCCTGGGTTGTCATAGATTAAGTCCGGTGATCAACTTGGTCATATTCGCAGAAATGAGACGCGCTCCGTCCAGCGTGGGATGGATGCCGTCTCTCCTCATCAGATCAGGCTTTCCCCAGAAAGTCTTCCAGTTGTCTACGTAGCCCACATTATTCGCTGGGCACCACCGACAGCCAGCGGTTGAAAGACGACATTCGGCTATACAATTCGTCTGTCTGCAAATTTGGGAAGGGCCAGAGAAAATTACGGTGTCCGACAACGTCTTGGCATAAGCACACCGATTCCACATTAATTTTAGTGACTTCCGAGCGGCGGGCTCGCGTCATTACCACCGGCGTGTATTACAATCTGACTGTATCTCCGCTTATCCTTGAGCAGCTTCAAACAAGACTCCACGTCGCCCGCTCTGGCCCCGGGAGCACACGACTCTGGTCCGCGGCTTCGCTATTTTCACGTTCCTGACTATAGAGCTCCCGATAACCAGGGTGTGTTCCTCAGCGTGTCGCTGAGCAGGGAAAACTGGTTGGAAACGTGAAGTGGTTGGTGCACAGCGGGCTTCTGTGTAGACTTACTACTCCTGGAACAGTTACCCAACCACCCGGCTGCACGGTTACCGCCGGGGAACAGCTAGCAGCTGACTGTAGCTCCGCGCCCGACTGGAGGCGGGCTAACTAGCATAGCTGTCTGAGCTTCGATAGCGGGAGCCGTGCATCTAACCCACTTAGACCTGCCTCCAACCTAGCAAATAAACTACACTTGTTGCATGTATCGTTATCATGAAGGGAGGCAGGGGGATAACTATACATGAGACACACTGAGCAAGAGGGAGCGGGAGGGAGAGAAGAAGAAGTCATGCTCGCTGCTGAGCAACCAGAGCTTACCGGAAGAGTGAGATGATGTGTTCAGGATGTGTATCCTGTTGGATCCATGGAGGCTCCTCACGGAGACCAGATGAAGCAGCCGGGCTTCAAGTCGTTTCACGGTGACAATGAGTTAATAATTATTAATTTAAATGACACTCGAGAAGCCGAATAACTCTCAGAGCTGTCTTGAACCATTGCGTGTCTCCGTGACGTCTGGATGTGTATGTTCAACTGAAGACGGTTATGTGTGATGTCCGTGTTGTGTTTCCGGTTGTCACGCTGCCCCCTACTGGCCACAATACTTAGGTTTGATAATTGAAGGTTACAATTATGACTTTTTAGACTTTGAAGATGATTGAAAAGACTAAAATATGAGAACAAATCTTTTCCCATCTCATAATTTTGATTTTAAAAACCCAACACTTCTGTGTCGTCTCCATCTCCATAGAAGCGTTCTCTGGAGCCTCACAGGTTCACTGAGTTCCGTCCCTGCGTGATGACCCCGGTGAACTCCACCTCTCGGCGGGCGTCCACCTCGAACCAGTGGTTACGCTCCTCCGACTCGGCGCACCAGGCGCCGCCGTGCATGTCGTCGTCGTTAGCGGAGCCCTGCACGCCAAGAAACACACCGCCGTCAAAACACGTGAACAGAACCATCAGAACCTCCAGACCAGGGTCCAGAACCTCCTGACGAGGGTCCAGACCCGGTCCGGCCTCTACCTGCATGTTGAGCCGGCCCCTCGGGGCCATGAACCCGTGGTGAGACTGGGAGGAAGCCAGCAGCTGGTCGTCCTCCAGCCGGTGGGACTCCAGGCCCAGAGGAGGACAGTCTGGGGGGGGGGGGGGGGGGGACACTCAACAGCTGTCACACGCATGTTTAATAAGAAGAAGTATTCAGACCTTGTCGTGGAAATACTTCACGAGAAGTAAAAGTACATCTGATGTTTCTGTATCTTATATATATGTTTATACACATGTTTATACATGTTTATATTTCTGTTTATGTATGTTTATATTTCTGTTTATATATGTTTATATATGAGTGCTCCTCGTACTCTTGAGTTCAACAGGGACGATGATCTGCTTCAGTCGCTCCTCTTCCTCTTCCTCCCAACTCTTCCTCAGCCGCTCGGCTTCTCGGAGGTTTGATAGAAAACAGAACATGTGTTAGAAACCTCAGAGGTCACGTCGGTGTGGGTCAGAGGTCACGTCAGTGTGGGTCAGAGGTCACGTCGGTGTGGATCAGAGGTCACGTCGGTGTGGGTCAGAGGTCACGTCGGTCTGGGTCAGAGGTCACGTCGGTGTGGGTCAGAGGTCACGTCGGTCTGGGTCAGAGGTCACGTCGGTGTGGGTCAGAGGTCACGTCGGTGTGGATCAGAGGTCACGTCGGTGTGGGTCAGAGGTCACGTCGGTGTGGGTCAGAGGTCACGTAGGTCTGGGTCAGAGGTCACGTCGGTCTGGGTCAGAGGTCACGTCGGTCTGGGTCAGAGGTCACGTCGGTGTGGGTCAGAGGTCACGTCGGTCTGGGTCAGAGGTCACGTCGGTGTGGGTCAGAGGTCACGTCGGTCTGGGTCAGAGGTCACGTCGGTGTGGGTCAGGTCACGTGGGTGTGGGTCAGAGGTCACGTCGGTGTGGGTCAGAGGTCACGTCGGTGTGGGTCAGAGGTCACGTCGGTGTGGGTCAGAGGTCACGTCGGTGTGGATCAGAGGTCACGTCGGTGTGGGTCGGTGTGGGTCAGAGGTCACGTCGGTGTGGATCAGAGGTCAAGTCGGTCTGGGTCAGAGGTCACGTCGGTCTGGGTCAGAGGTCACGTCAGTGTGGGTCAGAGGTCACGTCGGTGTGGGTCAGAGGTCACGTCGGTCTGGGTCAGAGGTCACGTCGGTGTGGGTCAGAGGTCACGTCGGTCTGGGTCAGAGGTCACGTCGGTGTGGGTCAGAGGTCACGTCGGTGTGGGTCAGAGGTCACGTCGGTCTGGGTCAGAGGTCACGTCGGTGTGGGTCAGAGGTCACGTCGGTGTGGGTCAGAGGTCACGTCGGTCTGGGTCAGAGGTCACGTTGGTGTGTGTCAGAGGTCACATCAGTGTGGGTCAGAGGTCACATCGGTCTGGGTCAGAGGTCACGTCGGTCTGGGTCAGAGGTCACATCTGTGTGGGTCAGAGGTCACGTCGGTGTGGGTCAGAGGTCACGTCGGTCTGGGTCAGAGGTCACGTCGGTGTGGGTCAGAGGTCACGTCGGTCTGGGTCAGAGGTCACGTCGGTGTGGGTCAGAGGTCACGTCGGTCTGGGTCAGAGGTCACGTCGGTCTGGGTCAGAGGTCACGCGTGTGGGTCAGAGGTCGCGGCGGTCTGGGGCAGAGGTCACGTCGGTGTGGGTCAAAGGTCACGTCGGTGTGGGTCAGAGGTCACGTCGGTGTGGATCAGAGGTCACGTCGGTGTGGGTCAGAGATCACGTCGGTCTGGGTCAGAGGTCACGTCGGTGTGGGTCAGAGGTCACGTCGGTGTGGGTCAGAGGTCACGTCGGTCTGGGTCAGAGGTCACGTCGGTGTGGGTCAGAGGTCACGTCGGTCTGGGTCAGAGGTCACGTCGGTGTGGGTCAGAGGTCACGTCGGTGTGGATCAGAGGTCACGTCGTGTGGGTCAGAGGTCACGTGTGGGTCAGAGGTCACGCCGGTGTGGGTCAGAGGTCACGTCGGTGTGGGTCAGAGGTCACGTCGGTGTGGGTCAGAGGTCACGTCGGTGTGGATCAGAGGTCACGTCGGTCTGGGTCAGAGGTCACGTCGGTCTGGGTCAGAGGTCACGTCGGTGTGGGTCAGAGGTCACGTCGGTGTGGGTCAGAGGTCACGTCGGTGTGGGTCAGAGGTCACGTCGGTCTGGGTCAGAGGTCACGTCGGTGTGGGTCAGAGGTCACGTCGGTCTGGGTCAGAGGTCACGTCGGTGTGGGTCAGAGGTCACGTCGGTCTGGGTCAGAGGTCACGTCGGTGTGGGTCAGAGGTCACGTCGGTCTGGGTCAGAGGTCACGTCGGTCTGGGTCAGAGGTCACGTCGGTCTGGGTCAGAGGTCACGTCGGTGTGGGTCAGAGGTCACGTCGGTGTGGGTCAGAGGTCACGTCGGTGTGGATCAGAGGTCACGTCGGTCTGGGTCAGAGGTCACGTCGGTGTGGGTCAGAGGTCGGTGTGGGTCAGAGGTCACGTCGGTGTGGGTCAGAGGTCACGTCGGTGTGGATCAGAGGTCAAGTCGGTCTGGGTCAGAGGTCACGTCGGTGTGGGTCAGAGGTCACGTCGGTGTGGATCAGAGGTCACGTCGGTGTGGGTCAGAGGTCACGTCGGTGTGGGTCAGAGGTCACGTCGGTGTGGGTCAGAGGTCACGTCGGTGTGGATCAGAGGTCACGTCGGTGTGGGTCAGAGGTCACGTCGGTGTGGGTCAGAGGTCACGTCGGTCTGGGTCAGAGGTCACGTCGGTCTGGGTCAGAGGTCACGTCGGTGTGGATCAGAGGTCACGTCGGTCTGGGTCAGAGGTCACGTCGGTGTGGGTCAGAGGTCACGTCAGTGTGGGTCAGAGGTCACGTCGGTCTGGGTCAGAGGTCACGTCGGTGTGGGTCAGAGGTCACGTCGGTCTGGGTCAGAGGTCACGTCGGTGTGGGTCAGAGGTCACGTCAGTGTGGGTCAGAGGTCACGTCGGTCTGGGTCAGAGGTCACGTCGGTGTGGGTCAGAGGTCACGTCGGTGTGGGTCAGAGGTCACGTCGGTCTGGGTCAGAGGTCACGTCGGTGTGGGTCAGAGGTCACGTCGGTCTGGGTCAGAGGTCACGTCGGTGTGGGTCAGAGGTCACGTCGGTGTGGGTCAGAGGTCACGTCGGTGTGGGTCAGAGGTCACGTCGGTCTGGGTCAGAGGTCACGTCGGTCTGGGTCAGAGGTCACGTCGGTGTGGATCAGAGGTCACGTCGGTCTGGGTCAGAGGTCACGTCGGTCTGGGTCAGAGGTCACGTCGGTGTGGGTCAGAGGTCACGTCAGTGTGGGTCAGAGGTCACGTCGGTGTGGGTCAGAGGTCACGTCGGTGTGGGTCAGAGGTCACGTCGGTCTGGGTCAGAGGTCACGTCGGTGTGGGTCAGAGGTCACGTCGGTGTGGGTCAGAGGTCACGTCGGTCTGGGTCAGAGGTCACGTCGGTGTGGGTCAGAGGTCACGTCGGTCTGGGTCAGAGGTCACGTCGGTGTGGGTCAGAGGTCACATCAGTGTGGGTCAGAGGTCACATCGGTCTGGGTCAGAGGTCACGTCGGTGTGGGTCAGAGGTCACATCGGTCTGGGTCAGAGGTCACGTCGGTGTGGGTCAGAGGTCACGTCGGTCTGGGTCAGAGGTCACGTCGGTGTGGGTCAGAGGTCACGTCGGTCTGGGTCAGAGGTCACGTCGGTGTGGGTCAGAGGTCACGTCGGTCTGGGTCAGAGGTCACGTGTGGGTCAGAGGTCAGGTCGGTGTGGGTCAGAGGTCACGTGGGTGTGGGTCAGAGGTCACGTCGGTCTGGGTCAGAGGTCACGTCGGTGTGGGTCAGAGGTCACGTCGGTGTGGGTCAGAGGTCACGTCGGTGTGGATCAGAGGTCACGTCGGTGTGGGTCAGAGATCACGGTCTGGGTCAGAGGTCACGTCGGTGTGGGTCAGAGGTCACGTCGTGTGGGTCAGAGATCACGTCGGTGTGGGTCAGAGGTCACGTCGGTCTGGGTCAGAGGTCACGTCGGTCTGGGTCAGAGGTCACGGTCTGGGTCAGAGGTCACGCTGGGTGAGAGGTCACGTCGGTCTGGGTCAGAGGTCACGTCGGTGTGGGTCAGAGGTCACGTCGGTCTGGGTCAGAGGTCACGTCGGTGTGGGTCAGAGGTCACGTCGGTCTGGGT
The DNA here is from genome assembly GCF_029220125.1 of Pseudoliparis swirei. Classification (NCBI taxonomy): domain Eukaryota; kingdom Metazoa; phylum Chordata; class Actinopteri; order Perciformes; family Liparidae; genus Pseudoliparis; species Pseudoliparis swirei. Next base: position 22,768,536 of record NC_079402.1, read on the forward strand.
CAGAGGTCACGGTCTGGGTCAGAGGTCACGTCGGTCTGGGTCAGAGGTCACGTCGGTGTGGGTCAGAGGTCACGCCGGTGTGGGTGAGAGGTCACGCGTCGGTGTGGATCAGAGGTCACGTGTCTGGGTCAGAGGTCACGTCGGTGTGGGTCAGAGGTCACGTCGGTGTGGGTCAGAGGTCACGTCGGTGTGGGTCAGAGGTCACGTCGGTGTGGGTCAGAGGTCACGTCGGTCTGGGTCAGAGGTCACGTCGGTGTGGGTCAGAGGTCACGTCGGTGTGGGTCAGAGGTCAGTGGGTCAGAGGTCACGTCGGTGTGGGTCAGAGGTCACGTCGGTGTGGGTCAGAGGTCACGTCGGTGTGGGTCAGAGGTCACGTCGGTGTGGGTCAGAGGTCACGTCGGTGTGGGTCAGAGGTCACGTCGGTCTGGGTCAGAGGTCACGTCGGTCTGGGTCAGAGGTCACGTCGGTGTGGATCAGAGGTCACGTCGGTCTGGGTCAGAGGTCACGTCGGTGGGTCAGAGGTCACGCCGGTGGGTCAGAGGTCACGTCGGTCTGGGTCAGAGGTCGGTGTGGGTCAGAGGTCACGTCGGTCTGGGTCAGAGGTCACGCGTCGTGGGTCAGAGGTCACGTGGGGTGGGTCAGAGGTCACGTCGGTCTGGGTCAGAGGTCACGTCGGTGTGGGTCAGAGTCACGTCGGTCTGGGTCAGAGGTCACGGTGTGGGTCAGAGGTCACGTCGGTGTGGGTCAGAGGTCACGTCGGTCTGGGTCAGAGGTCACGGTGTCGGTGTGGGTCAGAGGTCTGGGTCAGAGGTCACGTCGGTGTGGGTCAGAGGTCACGTCATATTTGACTCATAAGTGATCTCAATTTTAAAAAACTATTTCTTTCACTGAAGATGTGAATGTTTAAAAACACAAATATGTAGTTTTATTCATTTCATTTATTTATCCATCAATCTGCTGAACCAGCCGCTCGCTGTAGTTCTAACAAGAGGTCGTTTGTTAGGGACTACTTTCAGCGGCGGATGAATCCACAAGATGTTCTTTACCTTTTTCTGCCTTTTCCTTCCGAGCCGTCTCCTCCTCCTCCTCTTGCTTCTTGGTGGCCACTGAGAAGAGAATCAGAAGGATCATCTCAACACACAGATCAATACCCGGTCTGGTTATTGATCGGAGTATTGATAAGTTATCGTGATGATCGACGTACAGTCGGCGTAATCGTACTCTTCATACCACGGGACGACGAAGGGGACGGAGGTCGTCTCTTCTGAAACACAAACAGGTGATCAGACTTTTCTTTATTATGGAGAGAAACAATGCGACGTTCTGGTCGTGACTTTGATTAAAATGACTTCAAACTAGGGGTCCCGGTCAGGTGTTAGTTACAAGATCAAGATGTCTATTTATTTTATAATTTAATCAAATTCAACATTAAAAAATTAATGTTACTATGTCAATAAATGTCAAAATTAAACATTTTTGTAAGGTCAGAATGTATTATTTAATCCATTATAAACATTTGGGTGATAAATTTTTGGTAGCTTATTTGAGGTTTGTATTTCATTTTTTTTCTCTTCATTTCTTTTCTTTTCTTTCTTTCAGGAATCACATCTCGGTTATAAGGCCTCTGTATTAGATCGTAATATTACTTTAAACATGGTAAATTATTAATAAAAAGAGATCTGTTGTAGTTATGTTTGGAAGATGCGGTTGTTTGTAAAAAGATCTCTTTAGATAATCATGGTGATCGGTTTTTTTGGTGATAAAAGAAAGAAAAAATATGTATTACTTTAGGAAAAGATCAAAATCTGTTAATTTTAGTGAAAGATGTGAATACTGTTATTTGGAAAGATCTGAAACGTTGTTAAGTTTAAGAAAGATGAAATATGTAGTTAATTTAGGAAAAGATTATCGAGTTAAGTATTGGAAAGATGGTGAATAATAATAGTTAATTTAAAGTCATAAAATATTTAGTTAATTTAAAAAGATTGAAATCGTAGTTAAATTAGTAAAATGAAAGATGTGAAATTAGTTATTAGGAAAGATCGTATAGTTAATTTAGTAAAGAAAAAACGTGAAATCGTAGTATTTGAAAAGATCTAAAATGTATTATTAAAAAGGTATATTTGTGTATTATTAATTTAGTCTAAAGATCTTGAAACGTGGTTAAGTGAGTAAGTCTCAGGTTTTTCTCCTTGAAAATCGTGCTATGAGAACATCTTCTAGTATTCTAAAGATTTGATATTAATAAAAATATTTGAGGTGTGAAGTCTCAGAAAAAGGTCTGGTTCCAAGTCTTAGTAAGAAAGATCGTGAATTTGGTAAACTACAGGAACATTAAGAAATCTGGGTTTACTAAGGGGCGAGGCTAGTTCTCCGAGTTAAGTTCCAGGCTTGAAATCATTAAGTTTAGGAAAAGAGCAGAAATATGAGGAGTTTGGCTTGAACAGATGGTTTGGTAGAAAAAGTCTAGTCAGAAATAAGTTAAAGGAAATAAGTTAAATTTAGTAAAAGAAAATTTGTTTTGACATAAATCTAATTTAGAAAGATCATTGAAAAGTTGTTGAGATATTTAATTTAAAGATTAAAATGAGAAGATAAAATATATAAATATAGAAAGTCAGAGTAGTTTGAAAAAAAAGATGAAATTTTGTTTAGAAAAAGTTGAAATATGTAGTTAAGTTTAGTAAAAGATCGTGAAATATATAGTTAGGTTTAGAAAATCCAAAATAAAGTTAAATTTAAGAAAGATGGTGAAATCGAGTTAAGTTTAGTAAAAGAAAGATCGTAAAATGTGTAGTTTTAGGAAAGATCGTGAAATAGTTAAGTTTAGGAAAGATCGTGAAATACGTAGTTAATTTGAGAAAGATCGTGAATACGTAGTTAAGTTTAGAAAGATCGTGAGATACGTAGTTAAGTTTTAAGAAAGATCGTGAAATCGTTTGTTAGGTTGAGGAAAAGATCGAAATGTAGTTAGTTTAGGAAAAGATCGTGAGATACGTAGTTAATTTTAAGAAAGATCATGAAATAGTTAGGTTAGAAAGATAATAGATCGTAGTTACATTTAAGAAAGATCGTGAAATAATGTAGTTAGGTTGAGGAAAGATGGAATTCGTAGTTAAGTTTAAGAAAAGATCGTAAAATATGTAGTTATATTTAAGAAAATAAGGTCAAATATGTAGTTAGGTTTATGAAAGATGAATGTAAATATGTATTTAAAGTTCAAGAAAGATCGTTAAATCGTGTTAAGTTTAAGAAAGATCGTAAATGTAGTTAAATTTAGTAAAAGAAGTCGTGAAATCAACGTGTTAATGTCTAAACTTTAAATGATTAAGTTTTGGTTTGTCTTAAAAATATTTTGTTTATTAAGAGATTGGTGAATTAAATATCAAAACGATTAAGATAGTGACGGCAGGAAAGCTGACGGTGACGTTGTAAAAGGGTTTTGGGTCTGGAGTTAGTACGTCATGGAAAAATCAGTCAGAGTGAGGTTGTGGTTTTACTATGAGGAAAAGTAAAACATGGAATCCTGAAGTCTGCTCGTAAATCCTCTGAAGTGAAAGTTGCTGCTTCGGTTTCTCAGCGTCTCTTCTCCGTAACCGAGGCAACCTGCCAAGGAAACTTCTTGACCGCCGACTGCAAAGTTTCAGTTCTCAAACTTTCCAAAACAAGTTGTGTCTGAAGTGCACCTTCTGCACCTGGGGGTTCGCCTCCGCTCGGTTGTCACTGAAAACTCTCCTGCCTCCAGAGATCAGTTGCAGCCTTTTTCCCCGTCAAGGTCAAAGGTCAAAGAGAAACGTTTACATTCAAACCTCCTCCGGCCTCGCTCACACGGAGGCTCCTTCTTACCTGCCTCAATTTCCTCAGGTGTCTTCTTCTTCTTTGGTTTCTTCTTCTCCTCCTCCTGACTTACAGTCACATTGACTACGCCGTCATCCTCCTCCTCCTCCTCCTCGGCCCGTCCCCGGGCCTCGGGTTCTCCGCTGATCCACTGAGACTGTTCTCCCGGCGGCGTCTCAGACCAGGGCGCAGCTCAGACGGCAAAAGCAACCTCGGAGCTGCCTGACCTCGACGATCAGACCACTCGACGTCCGGCCTGCAGACACTCAGCTTCCTGTCGAGGGCTCAGGAGACATGAAAGGAGAGTTTGTGTCCTGAGAACAAAGGATGAGCCAGCGGAGGTCTGAGAGCGTTCCTCCTCTGAAGGCAGCGTGGAGAGAGGTTTAAAGCTGGATAACTGTCTGTTCTCTACAGCAGATTCCTCCTCCTGCTGCTCCTCCTGCTGCTCCTTCCTCCTGCTGCTTTTTCGTGGTCACATCTCTGAGCAGAGGGAGGAACATCTGCCACATGTGACATTCCTCTAAGGGAGGAGGAGAGAAAGAGAAAGAAAGAAGGAATTTTAAAGAAAGTTATTGTTTTATTAAATGATAGAAAACATAGAAACTAAGATGTTAAAAACATTAGAACCTATATCTATATATATATATATATACATATATATATAATCATCAGATATAAAAAGTAAATATGAAAAACAATGTGAACACATTACATCAACAGATTTAGTTTCAAATAGTGAATAATAAGTCTGTATCAATATTAAATTGAAAGGAGCCCTTTTCTCAGTTAGCTGAATCTTAATTTCAACATTTTAAAACCTCCTTAGCGAAGTTTCTCTCACGATAATCCACAGACCTCGTTGAGAAGAGTTTCATGAGGGAACTATTTTCTTCTGAAATGAGTATTGCAGAAGGTAGCGTGGGTACTAAAGTACTCGCCACTGCTAAGCGTCCGTGTGTCACCTTCAGTAACGTCATATATCATATTTATCAATGTTCTAGTTGAAAACGATTTGATTTTTCAAATGTAACTATTTTACGATCTTTCTTAAACCTAACTATTTCACAAACTTTTTCTAAACGTAACTACATATTTCACGATCTTGTCTTAAACTTAACTACATACTTTACGATCTTTTCCTATATTAACTACATATTCTACGATCTTTTCCTGACTCACATGTCAACTCAAACTCTACATATTTCCCTTTCCTAAACGTAACTATATTTTGCTCTCTCAACATTCACGATCTTTTCTAAACAACTTCAGTGCCATCTTTCCAGAAGTAACTTGTTTTTGATCTTTTCAAACCTAACTATTTCAAACTTTCTAAACTTAACCTGCCTGAATTGTCTTGAACTTAACTACATATTCTACGATCTTTTCCTAAATATAACTACGTATTTCACGATCTTTTCCGAAACCTAACTACATATTTCACAATCTTTTCCTAAACTTAACTACGTATTTCATGATCTTTTCCTCAACCTAACTGAACCTGGTCCCGTTACATTGGGAAGGACCAACGTTTCCAACACTCATCAACATGAACACGAGCGAGACTGATAATGTCACGAATTCCCCACCTTCCTAGTTAGATTCATCCTGCTTACATGTTTAATTAACTCTCCTGTCATTCCAGATCCTGTCATCCTCCTGATTGTCCTCATTCCTTCACCTGGTCCTCATGCCCTCTCACCTGCAGCCCCTCCCTCATTAGTCCTCATTCCTTCACCTGGTCCTCACTCCCTCTCACCTGCAGCCCCTCCCCTCATTAGTCCCTCATTCCCTTCACCTGGTCCTCACGCCCTCTCACCTGCAGCCCCTCCCCTCATTAGTCCCTCATTCCCTTCACCTGGTCCTCACTCCCTCTCACCTGCAGCTCCCTCCCTAGTCCCTCATTCCCTTCACCTGGTCCTCACGCCCTCTCACCTGCAGCCCCTCATTAGTCCCTCATTCCCTTCACCTGGTCCTCACGCCCTTCTCACCTGCAGCCCCTCACCTGCAGCCCCTCATTCTACCTTGGTGCTGCATTCGACACCATTGACCATGACATCCTGTTACAGAGACTGGAGCAGTCGATTGGCATTTCAGGCACGGCACTAATTTGGTTTAAATCCTGTTATCAGATCGATCTCAGTTTGTATTTGTAAACGATGACGCCTCGATAACCACGGAGTTCCACAAGGTTCTGTGCTTGGACCAATTTTATTTACCTTATACATGCTTCCTTTGGGCAATATTATCAGGAAACACTCCATAAACTTTCATTGTTATGCAGATGACACTCAACTATATTTATCGATAAAACCAGAGGAGAGCAACCAACTCTGTAAAATTCAAGCATGTCTTAAAGACATAAAAACATGGATGACCTGCAACTTCTTGATGTTAAACTCAGACAAAACCGAAGTAATTTTAATCGCCCTGAGCACCTCAGAGATCAATTATCTGGTGATGTGGATTCTGTGACGGCATTGCCCTGGCATCCAACACCACTGTAAAGAATCTTGGCGTTATCTTTGATCGGGACTTGTCCTTTAACTCCCGTAAAGCAAATCTCAAGGACTGCATTCTTTCATCTCGTAATATTTCAAAATCAGGCACATCTTGTCTCAAAAGATGCAGAAAAATTGGTTCCAGCGTTCGTTACTTGAGACTGGATTACTGCAACTCCTTATTAGCAGGCTGCTCTAATAAATCTCTTAGGTCCCTCAGTTGATCCAGAATGCTGCAGCTCGTGTTCTCACTAAAACTAAGAAAGAGATCACATCACTCCTGCACTAGCTGCTCTGCACTGGCTCCCAGTAAAATCAAGAATCACTTTTAAAATTCTTCTCTTAACCTACAAAGCCTTGATTGGTGATGCTCCATCATATCTTAAGGAGCTTGTCACATATTGCCCCACTAGAGCTACGCTCACTAAATGCGGACTACTTGTAGTTCCTAGAGTCTTAAAAAGTAGAATAGCCAGAGCCTTAGTTATCAAGCCCTCTTTATGGAACCAGCTTCACCTTCAGTCCGGGAGGCAGACACAGTCACCTCGCTTAAGAGTAGACTAGACCTTCCTCTTTGACAGAGCTTATAGTTAGGGCTGAATCAGGTTTGTCTGGTCCAGCCCCTGATATGCTCTATAGGCTTATAGCTGCCGGGACGTTTTAGGATGCACTGAGTACCTATCTCCCTTTTTCTCCTTAAGGATGAATTTTCATCTCTCAATCACACGCTACTAACTCTGCTTTCTCCCGGAAGTCCTTTTTGACTTATCTTTTCCACCTCATCATCGGACCCTATGAGACGGCATAGATCCCATCTGCCTGATGGACTGCCTGGGTCGTGGAATTCCTGCTCATGACTACGCCACTGTCCTGTTGAGACTCCCCACCTCCTCCCCACCGCCATCTGCCTGATGGATCGTGGAGGTCTCATCGTGAATATGCCTACTATGAACTATTCATACACTCTGTCATATTCATTGAATGTATTTTAACTCTAAATCTGTCCTTCTGTACACATTACATCTATTGCATCTGTCCATCCTAGGAGAGGGATCCTCCTCTGTTGCCTCTCCAGGTTTCTTCCTTTTTCACCTGAAGGGTTATTTGGGAGTTTTCCCCTCCGATGAGTTTTGGGGCAGGGATGTCATGTACAGATTGTAAAGCACTCCAGACAAATTTATAATTTGAAATTCTTACAAATAAACTGAATTGAATTGAATTGAATTAGTCCTCACTATTTAGCTCCCTCACTTCCACTTGTCCTCTGCCAGATTGTCTTGTGTGTCACCTGCCAAACCTTCCAGCGTTATTAGAGTTTATTCCTGACCTGCCTGTTACGACCCTGTTTGCCTGGTAACCCCTCATCAAGATCCTTGCCTGCCCCTTTTAGATTTGTTGCCCTGTTGGACTGACTACCTGGTTTTGACCCTGCCTGAAACATACAGTAAACTGCCTCCTCCTGCATTCCTGTGTTTGTCGTGCTTTTGGGTTCCAGTACCTGTAACCATTACAGATAATTACGAATAGTTTGATTGGTGTACTGTCCCTTTAAGAGAGGTTGGTCTCTACCTGAGTCCACCAGCTGCTCTCAACCTTTGGTGAAGAAGAACAAAAAGAAGAAGTGATCCCAGATGTCTGAAGTATTTGAGTCGTGTTTATAGTCGATAATCTTCAGCAGGCTGAGGATAATTAACAAGACTTGTGAACTGCTGTTATGCTCCAGGATTAAACTGGTTTTATGAATTGAGAAGAATAAAAGTCGACTTAAGTTCAAATTTAGGTACTTGTACTTTACTTGATTACTTTATACTACATATATGTGGAAAAGTACTTTTACTGCACTACATTAAACTACTAATTAGATATTACATTTAATACACACAAAACTTGAAGAGCCAATTAAATTTTATGGAGGACGTCACAATACTGTTTTACTGTTGTGTTGTTCTTAAGGTAAAAAAATCAACATCAACGAAGTGTCCATATTTGGTTCCTTGGCCGATAAAGGGTTAATCTCTTAGACTGCAGTTCCGTTGAACGCCCGTTCCCAGACGCACGATGACGTCGTTTCAGAGACGCTGACTCATCACAGTGATGAGTCGCCACAACAACAACAGATGGAGCGCGATGACGTCACCGCTGAGGCTCCGTGCTGGAGCTCAGATCTATCTGTCCTTGTGGCAGCGGAGCGTGAGGAGGCGTCTGGAGAAAGTCCACCTCTGTCCCTGAAGGAGGTGGTGGGGAGGGTGGTCCGGTGGTCCGGGTATATGGACAGTTTCTTCAACGTCCTCCTCTCCACCACCTGTTCCAGGAGCTCCAGCTGGCAGCCGATGATGGAGGCAGCCTTCCTAACCAGTCTGTTAAGACGGCTGGTGTCACGGCTCCGAAGCTGCTCCCCCAGCAGACAGTGGGAGATGCAGCACACTGGCCACGCCCACTGGTAGAATAACTCCAGCATCTTGCTGCACACGTTGAAGGATCGAAGCTTCCTCAGGAAAAAGAGTCGACTCATCCTCTTGTACACAGCGTTGATGTTGGCCTTCCAGTTCAGTCGATGGAGACGCCCAGGTACTGGTCCTCCTCCACCAGGTACTGGTCCTCCTCCACCAGGTACTGGTCCTCCTCCACCAGGTACTGGTCCTCCTCCACCAGGTACTGGTCCTCCTCCACCAGGTACTGGTCCTCCTCCACCAGGTACTGGTCCTCCTCCACCAGGTACTGGTCCTCCTCCACCAGGTACTGGTCCTCCTCCATGTACTGGTCCTCCTCCACCAGGTACTGGTCCTCCTCCACCAGGTACTGGTCCTCCTCCACCAGGTACTGGTCCTCCTCCACCAGGTACTGGTCCTCCTCCACCAGGTACTGGTCCTCCTCCACCAGGTACTGGTCCTCCTCCACCATGTACTGGTCCTCCTCCACCAGGTACTGGTCCTCCTCCACCATGTACTGGTCCTCCTCCTCCTCCTCCACCAGGTACTGGTCCTCCTCCATCAGGTACTGGTCCTCCTCCACCAGGTACTGGTCCTCCTCCACCAGGTACTGGTCCTCCTCCACCAGGTACTGGTCCTCCTCCACCAGGTACTGGTCCTCCTCCATCAGGTACTGGTCCTCCTCCACCAGGTACTGGTCCTCCTCCACCAGGTACTGGTCCTCCTCCACCAGGTACTGGTCCTCCTCCACCAGGTACTGGTCCTCCTCCACCAGGTACTGGTCCTCCTCCACCAGGTACTGGTCCTCCTCCACCAGGTACTGGTCCTCCTCCACCATGTACTGGTCCTCCTCCACCAGGTACTGGTCCTCCTCCACCAGGTACTGGTCCTCCTCCACCAGGTACTGGTCCTCCTCCATCAGGTACTGGTCCTCCTCCACCAGGTACTGGTCCTCCTCCACCATGTACTGGTCCTCCTCCACCAGGTACTGGTCCTCCTCCACCAGGTACTGGTCCTCCTCCACCAGGTACTGGTCCTCCTCCACCAGGTACTGGTCCTCCTCCATCAGGTACTGGTCCTCCTCCACCAGGTACTGGTCCTCCTCCACCAGGTACTGGTCCTCCTCCACCAGGTACTGGTCCTCCTCCACCAGGTACTGGTCCTCCTCCACCAGGTACTGGTCCTCCTCCACCAGGTACTGGTCCTCCTCCAAGGTACTGGTCCTCCTCCATCAGGTACTGGTCCTCCTCCACCAGGTACTGGTCCTCCTCCACCAGGTACTGGTCCTCCTCCACCAGGTACTGGTCCTCCTCCACCAGGTACTGGTCCTCCTCCACCAGGTACTGGTCCTCCTCCACCAGGTACTGGTCCTCCTCCACGAGGTACTGGTCCTCCTCCATCAGGTACTGGTCCTCCTCCACCAGGTACTGGTCCTCCTCCACCAGGTACTGGTCCTCCTCCACCAGGTACTGGTCCTCCTCCACCAGGTACTGGTCCTCCTCCACCAGGTACCGGTCCTCCTCCACCAGGTACTGGTCCTCCTCCAGGTACTGGTCCTCCTCCACCAGGTACTGGTCCTCCTCCATCAGGTACTGGTCCTCCTCCACCAGGTACTGGTCCTCCTCCATTAGGTACTGGTCCTCCTCCATTAGGTACTGGTCCTCCTCCACCAGGTACTGGTCCTCCTCCATCAGGTACTGGTCCTCCTCCACCAGGTACTGGTCCTCCTCCACCACTGGTCCTCTTCCACCAGGTACTGGTCCTCCTCCACCAGGTACTGGTCCTCCTCCACCAGGTACTGGTCCTCCTCCACCATGTACTGGTCCTCCTCCACCAGGTACTGGTCCTCCTCCACCAGGTACTGGTCCTCCTCCATCAGGTACTGGTCCTCCTCCATCAGGTACTGGTCCTCCTCCACCAGGTACTGGTCCTCCTCCACCAGGTACTGGTCCTCCTCCACCAGGTACTGGTCCTCCTCCATCAGGTACTGGTCCTCCTCCACCAGGTATTATCATCATTATTATCCTCCTCCTCTCGAAAGGTGTTGTTACCGGGCCGTGACGTCACGCCCCAGCAGCCTCCATGTTTTCCGCCTCTGACAGCGCGTAAAACAAGCCGCTCAAGCTTCCCCCGTTCAGCGGAACATGTCCCGACATGTCCCTCGAACCCTCGACAAGTGGCGCAGATCGCAATAATTCTGCGAGGTGTTTTTCTCACCTTCTTTATTCTCCTGTTCATTGTGGTGGCGATGTTGTCTTCTTCTTCTTCTTCTTCTTTTTCTTCCGCTTCTTCTTCTGCTGCCTCTTCTTCTCCCTTTTCCTGTTTCTTTCGATTCCTGCTCGACTTCTTTTGATTTTGGTTTTGAGGGGCTCAAACATGGCGCCCCGGTGTCTTACCGCCACCTAGCGGTCAGGAGGGCAAAGGTCAGTCAGACTCGGGTGGAGCTTCTTTTTGTTGTTTATAGTTATAATAATAATTACAATAATGATAATAATGATAAAAGTAATAATTACGATAAAAACAATAACAGTGATATTATACATTTCAATATTGTGTTCTAATAACTATAATAATAACGACACTAAAAAATATAAATAATAATAATAAAATAATAAAACAATAACATAATAAAATAAATAATACATAATAAATAATACATAATAAAATATTCTAATAATCCTAATAATACAAATAATAACAATACCTCTTCGTATAATAACGATAATATTATAAAACAACAACATGTTAAAAATAATTATAGAATAGTTGAAACTATATAAACATATTTGTAACCATAATAATGAATAACAATATCCATAATAATAATAATATGTTGATGATAATAATAATACATATTTACAATAAAAATGATGATAACGTTAATATTAAGGACCTGTACACAGAGTCCAAATACAGGTTTAGCAAGGCGGTGAGAGATGCTAAACGTCTGTACTCTGAGAAACTGCAACAGCAGCTCTCAGCAAACGACTCTGCTTCTGTCTGGAGAGGGCTCAGGCAGATCACCAACTACAAGCCCAAATCACCCCACTCCATGAACAATGTGCTTCTGGCAGACGAGCTAAATGAGTTCTACTGCCGCTTTGAAAGACAATGGAGCAGTCCTGAGACCATCCCCCACAGCCCCATCAACAAGCCACAGACCATCAGCCCACCCTCCCCCAGCCCATCAGGGGCTCACACCTCTGGAGCACCCTCCATCAACTCAGCGACGACCCTCGTCATCCTGGAGAGAGACGTCAACAGGCTGTTCAAAAAGCAGAACCCCCACAAAGCAGCGGGCCCGCACCCCGTCTGCCCCTCCACCCTGAAGCACTGTGCTGACCAGCTGTCTCCGGTGTTCACCGACATCTTCAACACCTCCCTGGAGACATGCCACGTTCCAGCCTGCTTCAAGGCCTCCACCATCATCCCCGTCCCCAAAAACCCAAGATCACAGGACTCAATGACTACAGGCCCATCGCCCTGACCTCTGTGGTCATGAAGTCCTTTGAACGCTTGGTCCTGTCACACCTCAAGACCATCACCGACCCACTCCTGGACCCCTGCAGTTCGCCTACAGAGCCAACAGGTCTGCAGGCGATGCAGTCAACATGGCCCTTCACTACATCCTCCAGCATCTGGACTCCCAGGAACCTCGCCAGGATCCTGTTTGTGGACTTCAGCTCTGCTTTCAATACAATCATCCCGTCCCTGCTGCAGGACAAGCTCTCCCAGCTGCACGTGCCCGACTCCACCTGCAGGTGGATCACAGACTTCCTGACCGACAGGAAGCAGCACGTGAGGCTGGGGAAACACGTCTCAGGCTCCCGGACCACCAGCACGGTTCCCCAAGGCTGTGTTCTCTCCCCTCTGCTGTTCTCCCTGTACACCAACAGCTGCACCTCCAGTCACCAGTCCGTCAAGCTCCTAAAGTTCGCGGATGACACCACCCTCATTGGACTCATCTCTGGTGGGCGAGACCGCCTACAGGTGGGAGACTGACCACCTGGTGACCTGGTGCAGCCAGAACAACCTGGAGCTCAACGCTCTAAAGACAGTGGAGATGGTTGTGGATTTCAGGAGGAATGCAGCCCCACCCTCCCCTCTCATCCTGTGTGACTCCCCGTCGGCTGTGGAGTCCTACCGCTTCCTGGGCTCCATCATCTCCCAGGACCTCAAGTGGGAGCTGAACATCGGGTCCATCACCAAGAAGGCCCAGCAGAGGATGTTCTTCCTGAGGCAGCTGAGGAAATTCAACCTGCCAGGGGGAATGATGGTACAATTCTACACGGCCATCGTTGAGTCCATCATCTGCTCCTCCATCACCGTCTGGCACCCTGCAGCCACAGCCAAAGACAAGCGCAGGCTGCAGAGCATCATCCGCTCGGCCGAGAGGGTTATCGGCTGCAATCTGCCTTCCCCCCAGGTCCTGTTCACTTCCAGGTCACTGAAGCGGGGCCCGAAAGATTGTCGCTGACCCCTTGAATGTGTGCACACAGCACTTAAATAAATGTACTTAATTAAATTAAACTAGTTTGATTAATTTTTATTTTATTAAAACACTTTGTAACATACCACAACGTGTTGCCTGGTCTCATTTCACGTTCACTATTATTATTATTATTATCATCATTATTATCCTCCTCCTCTCGAAAGGTGTTGTTACCGGGCCGTGACGTCACGCCCCAGCAGCCTCCATGTTTTCCGCCTCTGACAGCGCGTAAAACAAGCCGCTCAAGCTTCCCCCGTTCAGCGGAACATGTCCCGACATGTCCCTCGAACCCTCGACAAGTGGCGCAGATCGCAATAATTCTGCGAGGTGTTTTTCTCACCTTCTTTATTCTCCTGTTCATTGTGGTGGCGATGTTGTCTTCTTCTTCTTCTTCTTCTTTTTCTTCCGCTTCTTCTTCTGCTGCCTCTTCTTCTCCCTTTTCCTGTTTCTTTCGATTCCTGCTCGACTTCTTTTGATTTTGGTTTGAGGGGCTCAAACATGGCGCCCTGGTGTCTTACCGCCACCTAGCGGTCAGGAGGGCAAGGTCAGTCAGACTCGGGTGGAGCTTCTTTTTGTTGTTTATAGTTATAATAATAATTACAATAATGATAATAATGATAAAAGTAATAATTACGATAAAACAATAACAGTGATATTATACATTTCAATATTGTGTTCTAATAACTATAATAATAACGACACTAAAAAATATAAATAATAATAATAAAATAATAAAACAATAACATAATAAAATAAATAATACATAATAAATAATACATAATAAAATATTCTAATAATCCTAATAATACAAATAATAACAATACCTCTTCGTATAATAACGATAATATTATAAAACAACAACATGTTAAAAATAATTATAGAATAGTTGAAACTATATAAACATATTTGTAACCATAATAATGAATAACAATATCCATAATAATAATAATATGTTGATGATAATAATAATACATATTTACAATAAAAATGATGATAACGTTAATATTAAGGACCTGTACACAGAGTCCAAATACAGGTTTAGCAAGGCGGTGAGAGATGCTAAACGTCTGTACTCTGAGAAACTGCAACAGCAGCTCTCAGCAAACGACTCTGCTTCTGTCTGGAGAGGGCTCAGGCAGAATACCAACTACAAGCCCAAATCACCCCACTCCATGAACAATGTGCTTCTGGCAGACGAGCTAAATGAGTTCTACTGCCGCTTTGAAAGACAATGGAGCAGTCCTGAGACCATCCCCCACAGCCCCATCAACAAGCCACAGACCATCAGCCCACCCTCCCCCAGCCCATCAGGGGCTCACACCTCTGGAGCACCCTCCATCAACTCAGCGACGACCCTCGTCATCCTGGAGAGAGACGTCAATAGGCTGTTCAAAAAGCAGAACCCCCGCAAAGCAGCGGGCCCGGACTCCGTCTCCCCCTCCACCCTGAAGCACTGTGCTGACCAGCTGTCTCCGGTGTTCACCGACATCTTCAACACCTCCCTGGAGACATGCCACGTTCCAGCCTGCTTCAAGGCCTCCACCATCATCACCGTCCCAAAAACCCAGATCACAGGACTCAATGACTACAGGCCCGCCGCCCTGACCTCTGTGGTCATGAAGTCCTTGGAACGCTTGGTCCTGTCACACCTCAAGACCATCACCGACCCACTCCTGGACCCCTGCAGTTCGCCTACAGAGCCAACAGGTCTGTAGGCGATGCAGTCAACATGGCCCTTCACTACATCCTCCAGCATCTGGACTCCCCAGGAACCTCGCCAGGATCCTGTTTGTGGACTTCAGCTCTGCTTTCAATACAATCATCCGTCCCTGCTGCAGGACAAGCTCTCCCAGCTGCACGTGCCCGACTCCACCTGCAGGTGGATCACAGACTTCCTGACCGACAGGAAGCAGCACGTGAGGCTGGGGAAACACGTCTCAGGCTCCCGGACCACCAGCACGGGTTCCCCCAAGGCTGTGTTCTCTCCTCTGCTGTTCTCCCTGTACACCAACAGCTGCACCTCCAGTCACCAGTCCGTCAAGCTCCTAAAGTTCGCGGATGACACCACCCTCATTGGACTCATCTCTGGTGGGACGAGACCGCCACAGGTGGGAGACTGACCACCTGGTGACCTGGTGCAGCCAGAACAACCTGGAGCTCAACGCTCTAAAGACAGTGGAGATGGTTGTGGATTTCAGGAGGAATGCAGCCCCACCCCCCCTCTCATCCTGTGTGACTCCCCCGTCGACGCTGTGGAGTCCTTCCGCTTCCTGGGCTCCATCATCTCCCAGGACCTCAAGTGGGAGCTGAACATCCGCTCCATCACCAAGAAGGCCCAGCAGAGGATGTTCTTCCTGAGGCAGCTGAGGAAATTCAACCTGCCAGGGAGAATGATGGTACAATTCTACACGGCCATCGTTGAGTCCATCATCTGCTCCTCCATCACCGTCTGGCACCCTGCAGCCACAGCCAAAGACAAGCGCAGGCTGCAGAGCATCATCCGCACGGCCGAGAGGGTTATCGGCTGCAATCTGCCTTCCCTCCAGGTCCTGTTCACTTCCAGGTCACTGAAGCGGGCCAGAAAGATTGTCGCTGACCCCTCCCACCCTGGACACTCCCTGTTCGAGTCCCTCCCTCGGCGGAGGAGGCTGCGGTCCATCAGGACAAAGACCACGCGCCACACCAAAGTTTTTCCGTCGGCAGTCGGGCTCATCAATGGAACCCCGACTGACTGACTGTCACCCCAGGACTACCACCTCTTCTTCCTCCTTCTTCCCGCTCCTTCCTCTTCCTCCTCCTCACTCCTCCTCCCTCCTCCTTCTTCTTCCCTCCTCCACACACGTCACTTTAACATGCACTTTAACTAAAACACACCACTTGAAGCACACACCCAAACACTTCACATTATTTGTTGTCTTTCTGTCGTGTTGATTGTTGTTTGTTTTGTCATGTCCAAATGTTGCACCTTCCACCAAAAAAAATTCCTCGTTTGTTTGTGAAAACATTCCTGGCAATAAAACTGTTTCTGATTCTGATTCTGATAATAATGCATCTCATGTTATAATAATAATGATAATAATAACGATTCAAATATAATAATAATATACTGATTTGATAATGTGAATGATATTAATAATACTTCAAATAATAATACCTATTTTATTGTGAAACAGATATTATGTTATAATAGTATGATAATACAACCATTGACTGTATCTAAGAGATATATCAACAGGTATCCATTGTACAGTAGTTAACAGGACTCAGTTCCCACCTGGTGGTAGTAAACTGTTACTACATGAAGCAAGAAATGTCAGTCATTATTTAATGGATCCTGATAGAGATGCATGAAATTACTGATACTGTTTATTTATGTATTTATAATATATTTACTCTTTACTTACTTATTTATTATCATTGAATGTTCTCTAACTGATGTGTCCTGCAAATATAATATCCTATCTAAAGTAAAATACAGAACTATCAAGCACTTATTATAATATAGTAATAATATAGTTATATTATTGGAGAAAAAGATTACATCCTGATATTCTATCGATAACGATAGCATGTAAAAGCATTTAAGATTGCCAATTCTTTATATTTAGTGTAATGCATAATTTCATCAAAGCATAATTTGTTGTTGTAAAATGTAACACATGACAAATAATTGTAGTACAATAAAAAGTACAATATTTCTCTCTGAGATGAACGGAGTAGAAGTATAAAGAAGCATAAACGGAAATACTCAAATATAATAATAATAAAATATAATAGAAATAAAATATAATAATAAGAATTGTTGTGTGGCACTTTAGAAAGTACTCAAATGCACTTCACACGGTAAGAACAATAACAGTAATGCAATAAAAAATAAAAAAAAGCAAATAAATTAAATTTACAGTTTAATCACATTCCACAGGGCTGACATTGTATTATTTTATTTATTTATTTAAATTAGGTGTAAAAAATAGTGTCCATCGATTTTAAATGATGAACCACCTACGTAAACCATGACTCCTAATAATAATAATAGTTAAATCATTAAATCATTAAATCATTTTCGAGCGGAGTCCCGTGACCTCCCGACGGTCTGTTTTCAAGATGGCCGCTCGAGTGGAGAATTCACACATCTCCAAAAAAAACTAATCCAACACGCACCGCACGCACGGACACAACTTTTAACTGCCTCGTTAGCGGAGAGCGAGACGACGTGAGCACCGCTTCGTTTGGGCGGAGAGATGGAATAAACTAGCGCGGGTAAGGAATTCAGTAACAAAAAACTGTCTAACACCCCCCTAAGCTAGCTACGTTCGTCAAGCTAACGCAGGCAATAACAACGCGACTGACCCGCGAACTGGAGCTTTAATCACGTTAATGCCCGGTGAGAAAAACACCACTTGTACACTTGTCAGCCCCTTTTTAATTAACGTTAAAGCTTTGTCTGTGTGCGCGTCAAAGCCGCTAAACGGCAGCCTTTAGCTCGCCGTTACGCTATTGGCGTTAGTTAGCTCAATGCTAATCCTGTGTTTTCAAGGTGTGAGCCGTCGGGCTGTTTATGGCGATACGCGTGATATAAACTGTGTTTTTATTACGTGGAAAGCTGCGTGGGGTTCTCACGAAGATGTGTCTTTAACGTTAAAAACGGTCTTTAACTGACGCGGGAGTTCAATGTGGAGCCGGACACCGGTTGCCGTCGGTGTTACGAGCAGTTAGGTTACCCGGAGAATCCTGTGACCTCCCGGGGCTTCAGCCTCAATTCATCTGGAAGTATTACAGGAAGTACACAGTCCATGTACTTGTACTTTGTTCTTTACTTGAATATATCTGATGATTTTATAAACTTCTCCACTACATATCAACGGTAACTATTGTACTTATTACTGTACTACATCTCAGAGGTACATGTTGTACTTGTTATTGTACTACATCTCAGAGGTACATGTTGTACTTATTACTGTACTACATCTCAGAGGTACATGTAGTACTTATTACTGTACTACATCTCAGAGGTACATGTAGTACTTGTTATTGTACTACATCTCAGAGGTACATGTTGTACTTGTTATTGTACTACATCTCAGAGGTACATGTTGTACTTGTTATTGTACTACATCTCAGAGGTACATGTAGTACTTGTTATTGTACTACATCTCAGAGGTACATGTAGTACTTGTTATTGTACTACATCTCAGAGGTACATGTTGTACTTGTTATTGTATTACATCTCAGAGGTACATGTTGTACTTGTTATTGTACTACATCTCAGAGGTACATGTTGTACTTGTTATTGTATTACATCTCAGAGGTACATGTAGTACTTGTTATTGTACTACATCTCAGAGGTACATGTTGTACTTGTTATTGTACTACATCTCAGAGGTACATGTTGTACTTGTTATTGTACTACATCTCAGAGGTACATGTAGTACTTGTTATTGTACTACATCTCAGAGGTACATGTTGTACTTGTTATTGTACTACATCTCAGAGGTACATGTTGTACTTGTTATTGTACTACATCTCAGAGGTACATGTTGTACTTGTTATTGTACTACATCTCAGAGGTACATGTTGTACTTGTTATTGTACTACATCTCAGAGGTACATGTTGTACTTGTTATTGTACTACATCTCAGAGGTACATGTAGTACTTGTTATTGTACTACATCTCAGAGGTACATGTTGTACTTGTTATTGTACTACATCTCAGAGGTACATGTTGTACTTGTTATTGTATTACATCTCAGAGGTACATGTAGTACTTGTTATTGTACTACATCTCAGAGGTACATGTTGTACTTGTTATTGTACTACATCTCAGAGGTACATGTAGTACTTGTTATTGTATTACATCTCAGAGGTACATGTAGTACTTGTTATTGTACTACATCTCAGAGGTACATGTTGTACTTGTTATTGTACTACATCTCAGAGGTACATGTAGTACTTGTTATTGTACTACATCTCAGAGGTACATGTTGTACTTGTTATTGTACTACATCTCAGAGGTACATGTTGTACTTGTTATTGTACTACATCTCAGAGGTACATGTTGTACTTGTTATTGTACTACATCTCAGCGGTACATGTTGTACTTGTTATTGTACTACATCTCAGAGGTACATGTAGTACTTGTTATTGTACTACATCTCAGAGGTACATGTAGTACTTGTTATTGTACTACATCTCAGAGGTACATGTTGTACTTGTTATTGTACTACATCTCAGAGGTACATGTTGTACTTGTTATTGTACTACATCTCAGAGGTACATGTTGTACTTGTTATTGTACTACATCTCAGAGGTACATGTTGTACTTGTTATTGTATTACATCTCAGAGGTACATGTAGTACTTGTTATTGTACTACATCTCAGAGGTACATGTTGTACTTGTTATTGTATTACATCTCAGAGGTACATGTAGTACTTGTTATTGTACTACATCTCAGAGGTACATGTAGTACTTGTTATTGTACTACATCTCAGAGGTACATGTAGTACTTGTTATTGTACTACATCTCAGAGGTACATGTAGTACTTGTTATTGTACTACATCTCAGAGGTACATGTAGTACTTGTTATTGTACTACATCTCAGAGGTACATGTAGTACTTGTTATTGTACTACATCTCAGAGGTACATGTTGTACTTGTTATTGTACTACATCTCAGAGGTACATGTAGTACTTGTTATTGTACTACATCTCAGAGGTACATGTAGTACTTGTTATTGTACTACATCTCAGAGGTACATGTTGTACTTGTTATTGTACTACATCTCAGAGGTACATGTAGTACTTGTTATTGTACTACATCTCAGAGGTACATGTTGTACTTGTTATTGTATTACATCTCAGAGGTACATGTAGTACTTGTTATTGTACTACATCTCAGAGGTACATGTAGTACTTGTTATTGTACTACATCTCAGAGGTACATGTAGTACTTGTTATTGTACTGGTTGTACCAGGTGTGTTTTCAGTGAGCTTCCTCATTCCCAACTAATACTTATGGGCTCAGTACACAGAAAGTACCTCTGACTCAGAGGCAGCTGTGGCGGCCGGTTGGTTTTCATAACTTCATCACCAAGCCGTTTGACTTTGGGCTGAATGTCGAAGGCGACGCTCGTCATGCAGGAGACTCGGCTGCTTCTGTTTGAAGTTATTTTTAACCTGAAGTATGACCCATTTCCCCTCATGAGATAAGATAATAATCCTGGTGTTGGTCCTGCAGTGGGGAATGTGCAGCTAGTGCAAAGAGTAAAAAGAACAAATCTAAACGTAAATAAGGTGTAATTAACTGGAGTATTATATATTCAGACAGAATATGGTGACTGTCTGTTTTATTAACAAAACACACAATCATTAACCACGTCGGTGATTATACAGAACTAAAGGAGCCGCGCTGAGGAGGACGACGTGATTTAAAGTGACATTTTACCCAGAAGCCCTTGCTTCAGTGCGTGTTGCCTGATCATGTGACGCCGCGTGACGACCACAGAGCGGCCGCCGCCGCTCACTGAGCCCCAGAAGTTCCTCTTCTCGCTTGTTGACATCTTTGGAAACAACGAGACTAACTTTATATTTATATTTATGTTCATCACCGGAGACATGACACTGTGATGAAGATTTTAAAAACAAGTCTTTATGGGGATAGATACCTAAATACTTTATTAATCCCGAAAGGGCAAATATTTCCACTACAGAAGTAATTTGTACATGCACACAATTAAATATTTACAAAAATGCACACTATATACAAATAATAATAAAATGCAGTATATATATATATATTGCATTTTTATTATTATTCTTATCATAATAATAAGAATACAAATGCACAATATATACAAACAATAATAATAAAAATGCAATATATATATATATATATATATATATACTAATAATAAGAATACAAATGCACAATATATACAAATAATAATAAAAATGTACAATATATACAAATAATAGAATGGTAAGAAAAATATATACAAAGAAAATAATACAAAAAAAATACACTATATACAAATAAGAAAAATGCAAAATATATACAAAGAATAGATACTAATAATAATATTAAATCACTTAACTAAACTAGTGCAGCGACGCAGTGAACAACCAGACGTTGCTGAGAGGCCGATCCTCATGGTTACTGTGACTGACGTCCGCTCTGCTGCTCGTATTAGAGTTATTAGAGTTATTAGATATTAGGCTGCAAGGAGAGGTTTGTAATAACCAGTCATGTCTGTGTGTCTCCAGGAGTCGTGGGGCGTTCAGGGCCCTCTGCTCCGGTCCAGCATGGACAGCTTCTTCAAGGCCGCCGTGTGTGACCTTGACAAGCTGCTGGACGACTTTGAGCTCAATACGGGTAAGAAACCAACGTCGAGACACGGCGGCTGTTTTGGACCCGTCGGCGTTTTGTCTGTCGGACGGCGGGAAAAGTTAAAAGAAAAAACGATAATCTGCCATTTCTCCAGAGCTCATGTTGACATTTCGGAGATCGAAAAGAAAGAGATATTAATTTACGAGAAAAGCGTCGAGAAACTGGAAAATTAATGATGATGAAAATAGTTTCATGCGACCCATTTCCCCCCCGAGAAGAGATATGATGACGACCCTTTGTTTACAGTTTATTTTATTCTTGTGACCTGAATTCTTTTCTGCTGTTGAATTTAACTTGAATTCAGATTTCTGTTGATTAAATATTTCTATATTTATATGAACTTATATGAAATATGTGGCAGAACATTGAGTCTAATATAATTAACTTGGTGTGTTGTTCCCTCTGAGCGTGTGTTGTTGTTGTTGTTTTTGTTTCAGAGGAACAGGAACACAGGTCAGTGTCCCTGAAGCCGTCCGTGTACCCGTTCTCCCCTCTGGCCGCCGGCGCCCCGCCGCCCCTCCCCGACCTCAACGCCCTCCATCACGGTTCCGCCGCCGGCTGCCCTGACGACCGAGAGGTCAGAGGTCAGCCCCTCACGGCGGTGGACCGCCGGCCGGCCGCGAGCTCGGCGCCGCCGTGTCCCGACCGAGCGCTGAAGCCCGTGTGCGACCTGGTGAACGACACCGGCGCCGACGGCCACGACGCCTTCGGAGAGCTCGACATGGCGGAGAAGCAGATGACGGAGGAGGAGGAAGAGGAGGAGGAGGAAGACGCTCTGCTGGTGGACTTTGACGGCCCCGTGGTCACCGGGGAGGAGCGACGGGACGCCGAGGAGCGGAGCGGCGCCGAGGAGCGGAGCGGCGGCGGCTCCGCCTCGCTCAGCCTGCTGGACGTCATCCTGCCCGCCGCCGTGGAGCGGAGCGCCGCGTCCAGGGAGGAGGCGGAGTCACCGCGGACCGACGAGATAGAGGAGAGGAACTGTGAGGAGGCGCCGGCGGCGTGCACGGACCAAGTGGTCGAGTCTTTAGACCCGGAGGCCCCGCTGTCGAAAGAAACAACAACAACAACAACCTCGGCGAACGCAGAGTTGCAAGTCGCCTCTGATGAAGAGGAGGCGGAGTCCTCCGCGGTGTTGAAGGCGTGCCTTCCCATCGCCGTGTCCATGTGTCGAGCGCTGGTGAACGCGGCGACCACAGAGGAGGCGGAGCCACGTGACGAGGCGGGGGCCGACTCCGCCCCGGGAGCCGGGTCCCGTTTGGAGGACCCCGCGGTGGACTCGCCCCGGCATCTCGCCCTCGAACCGGCCGCCGCCGCCGTAGACCACGCCCCCCGCGACCGCACGGAGCCCGGCCCGGTCGACCCCCCCGAGTTCGGCTTCGAGTACCTGCCCGAGAGCGACCGGGCCGAGCTGCTGGTCACGGACGAGGAGCTGGACGCGTTCCTGCGGGCGCACGGCGAGGCGGAGCAGCGGGGCGGCGCCGAGAGTCTCCCGGAGGCCGACGGACACCCGGAGGGCCGGCTCGCGGCCGAGGAGCCGCGGCGCCGCGGCGGAGGGCGAGTCGAGGATCCGGAGAGCGACGGGACCGCGTGCTCCCCGGCGGAGGGCGGCGGCGACCCCGGAGCGCCGCCGCGGGACGCCGGCCGAGGAGAGGCGGACCTCGACCGCTCCGCCGCCGGCAACTCTCTCCGGCGCCCCGATCGGCCGCCCTCCTCCTACGGCGGCGCCAGACCCAAACGGCTCCAATGCCAAACCGCCAGGTCCCCACCGGCGGGGGAGGAAGACGCGGAGGACGAGGAGGACGCTTCCCCCTCGAGTCTCACGGGGGAGCGGCCCAACATCAGGGACCTGAGCCCCATGTGCGCCTCGCAGGAGCCCCGGGAGTCCAGCTTCGGCTACGACGAGCTCTCGGAGCCCCCGCCGTACCCCGGGGGGTCGCCCGCCGACGACGCCGGGCCGGTGAACTGGAGGAGGGAGGAAGGGGAGGAGCTGGGGAGCCGCCAGCCCGCCTGGGTGCCCGACGCCGAGGCGCCCAACTGCATGAACTGCTACCAGAGATTCACCTTCACCAAGAGGAGGCACCACTGTCGGGCCTGTGGGAAGGTACGGCTGCACTCTCTCTCTCCTGACCACCAGGGGGCGACTCTGGTTGTATAGAAGTATCAAGGCTTCCTCAATGATTTGGAGCCTTTTACCAGGCGTGAGCCTAAAGGTCAAAGGTCATCTGTGTGTTCTGGAATTAGTCCAATAAATGGATTACACGACCAAATCTCGCTCATAGCCGAGAGCATGAGTCAGCACTTCTCCCCCATCATTAGAGACTGTTGTTGTTGTTGTTATTATATTGTGCTCTCCTCTCAGGTGTACTGTGCCGTGTGCTGCAGCAGGAGGTGCAAGCTGCAGTACCTGGAGAAGGAGGCGCGCGTGTGCGTCGTCTGCTTCGACACCATCCACCGAGGTAGGAGATGTGAGAGATGTCTTAGTGTGAAGGACGGGGGGGGGGCTGCTGAACGACAGCGTCTTGTTGGGGGGGGGGGGGGGGGAGAGAGAGAGAGAGAGAGTTCTGGAAGCAACCACTCAGGTCTGTCCTGTTTTCAAGAACCTTAAATCCTTCATGCAGCCGTTGGCTGAAGGTCCTCTAGCTCCGCCTCCTTAC
This sequence comes from Pseudoliparis swirei, assembly GCF_029220125.1. Classification (NCBI taxonomy): domain Eukaryota; kingdom Metazoa; phylum Chordata; class Actinopteri; order Perciformes; family Liparidae; genus Pseudoliparis; species Pseudoliparis swirei. The sequence continues at coordinate 22,792,831 of NC_079402.1, forward strand.
AGACCTCCTCCTCTGATAGGAGGACAAAAACAACACACTAGACATGAGAGAGAGATTACAATGAAGGGATTTATTAATATCACGATGTTGTGGAGATCACGGAGGACCTGACCCCGAGGCGAACCGTCCTCTGGGGCCCGGGGCCCTCCAGAGAGCCTGACCCCGTGCCCCGCCCCCTGCAGCCCAGGCCCTGGAGCGCATGATGAGTCCCGCCGGTCCCAGTCCCAACCCCAACGTGCCCTCTGAGTACTGCAGCACCATCCCCCCCCTGCAGCAGGCCCGGGCCGCCGGCACGCTCAACTCCCCGCCGCCCACCGTCATGGTGCCCGTGTCCGTCCTCAAGCACCCGCACGCCGACGGTACGGGGCACAGTCTCACTGCTGCTGCTGTTGTTGTTGTTGATGAGCCCCTGAAGGACCGTGTGTGTGTCAGCAGGCTGTCCTCGGGAACAGAAGCGCGTGTGGTTCGCTGACGGCATCTTGCCCAATGGGGAGGTGGCGGACACCGCCAAGCTGTCGGTGGCGAGCCGCCGCGGCTCCGGCTCTCCTGACCAATCGGTGAGCGGCTTCCTCCACACAACTTAATAATAGGCCTATATATATATATATATTTCTTTATTTACATATACTTATTTTTATGTACTTATTAATATAAATGTATTAATATATATTTACATATATATATACATTTATAAATGTATTTATTTATTTATATATACATATATACACATTTATTTATATATATACATTTATAAATGTATTTATATATATATATAGCTATATATATAAATAAATGTCTAAATTTATATATATAGCTTTATATATACAGGACTGTCTCAGAAAATTAGAATATTGTGATGAAGTTCTTTATTTTCTGTAATGCAATTAAAAAAACAAAAATGTCATGCATTCTGGATTCATTACAAATCAACTGAAATATTGCAAGCCTTTTATTCTTTTAATATTGCTGATTATGGCTTACAGCTTAAGAAAACTCTAAAATCCTATCTCATAAAATTTTAATATTTCCTCAGACCAAGTAAAAAAAAAGATTTATAACAGCTGAGTGTTTGTCAAGGCTCAGGAAACCCTTGCAGGTGTTTCGAGTTAATTAGACAATTCAAGTGATTTGTTTAATACCCTACTAGTATACTTTTTCATGATATTCTAATATTTAGAGATAGGATATTTGAGTTTTCTTAAGCTGTAAGCCATAATCAGCAATATTAAAAGATTAAAAGGCTTGCAATATTTCAGTTGATTTGTAATGAATCCAGAATGCATGACATTTTTGTTTTTTTAATTGCATTGCAGAAAATAAAGAACTTCATCACAATATTCTAATTGTCTGAGACAGTCCTGTATATATATAAAAATTTATATATATATATCGGCCCATTATTAATACATAACATTTGAACAAAAGAACAATTTTAATAATATATGTATGTGTATGTATGTATATATATATTATAGTATAGTTTGAGGAGACGGTAGATAAAGGCTTCAGTCCCCCCCCCAGAAAGGTAAAGAGGTTAATATATATTAAATATATACACTTACTCTGACTAATGAAGTACTTTATTATCCTTTAAATACTCTCTTCCTCTGCTTCATGGATTCTGAATATTAAAGTATTACAGACAGTAAAATAACCACGGAGGTATAATAACACCTTGTTTCAGCCGGAGGTGGAGGTGGAGGTGGAGGTGGGCGGCTCCTCGGCCCCCGATGGGTCGGTGGAGGTGGTGCGCCCCCCTCTGTCCGGCCCCTGGGACTACGCCCTGCTCTGTGGGGTCGGGACCTGTGTGACGAGGGTCCCCAGCCTGCTGCCCGACAACGAGGGAGACCTCCCCCCTCTGCTCATCGCCACGGGGGAGGACGAGGGGGGAGGTGTGTGTCTGTTTATGTGTTTATGTGTTTGTGTTTATGTTCATCCTCCTTTTAGACGTCCAGACGTGAACTCGTCTGCAGATTTAAGCGTTGCTCTTCTGGCTGAATATCCATATTTTGTATTAGTTTATTTTGAAAGTTTTTAAATTTTTTATTTAATCTTGATTCATTTGTTAGTTTTCAGAGTGAGTTATTTTTTATTTAGTTTCTCAGAAATATATTCATATATATATTATATATATATATTATTGTATAATACATATATATATATATATTAAAACAATTACAAACATAGATATTTATATTTTATTTCTAATATTTTATATATATACAGGACTGTCTCAGAAAATTAGAATATTGTGATAAAGTTCTTTATTTTCTGTAATGCAATTAAAAAAACAAAAATGTCATGCATTCTGGATTCATTACAAATCAACTGAAATATTGCAAGTTTTATTCTGATTTATTGCTGATTATGGCTTACAGCTTAAGAAAACTCTAAAATCCTATCTCATAAAATTTGAATATTTCCTCAGACCAAGTAAAAAAAAAGATTTATAACAGCAAAACAAAATCAAACATTTGAAAATGTGTTTCCAGGTGTTTCGAGTTAATTAGACGATTCAAGTGATTTGTTTAATACCCTACTAGTATACTTTTTCATGATATTCTAATATTTAGAGATAGGATATTTGAGTTTTCTTAAGCTGTAAGCCATAATCAGCAATATTAAAAGAATAAAAGGCTTGCAATATTTCAGTTGATTTGTAATGAATCCAGAATGCATGACATTTTGGTTTTTTTAATTGCATTACAGAAAATAAAGAACTTTATCACAATATTCTAATTTTCTGAGACAGTCCTGTATTTATATTCCTCTTTCACTTCCACTGAGATGAAAGTTCATCACCTGCAATTTCATCCTGATTAGTCTGTTTCTTATTTGTTAAAAACATTTAATAAAATAGAGCCACCTGCTGGTGTGTTCTGGGGATATAATTAGTTGACTTCATAAAACGGGCAGCGTGCTTCTCTGACTGCATCATTAAATGGATCACTCGTAAGAGGAGGTGACATCCATCTCTGATGCATTCTGGGAGAGAAACACTTAGAGAATCACATCAGTGAGGCTGACCTGGGATCTGCTGTTCTCTGCAGACCTCCTGGTGGAGGAAAGCCCCGCCCCCTGCCAGATCCTGCACCTCCTGGAGGAGGGAGGCCCTCGCCCGCTGACCTTCGTTCTGAACGCCAACCTGCTGGTCAACGTCAAGCTGGTGACCTGTGAGTGAGACATGGCCGCTTCAACACCGTCCAGCCGGCTGTCCATCATGTTGACTGACTCCCCCCCCCCCCTCTCTCCCCCCCAGACCTCGGTCGTCAGTGCTGGTGCTTCGGCTCCAGCGGCCTCCAGGCTCTGGGTCAGCGTGAGCTGGTGTTCCTGTTGGAGTGTTTACCTGAAGAGAAGACGCTCCCCAGAGATCTGTTCACGCTCTACCTCAACATCTACCAGGAGGCGCAGAAAGGTAGAGGCCCCCCCTCTCTCCTCCTCTCTCCCACTCATAACCCCTGTCCTCTCCCTCTCTCCCCCTCATAACCCCTGTCCTCCTCCTCTCTCCCCCTCATAACCCCTGTCCTCCTCCTCTCTCCCCCTCATAACCCCTGTCCTCTCCCTCTCTCCCCCTCATAACCCCTGTCCTCCTCCTCTCTCCCTCATAACCCTGTCCTCTCTCCCCCTCATAACTCCTGTCCTCTCCCTCTCTCCCCCTCATAACCCCTGTCCCCTCTCTCCTCTCTCCCCCTCATAACCCCTGTCCTCTCCCTCTCTCCCCCTCATAACCCCTGTCCTCTCTCCCACTCATAACCCCTGTCCTCTCGCTCTCTCCCCCTCATAACCCCTGTCCTCTCCCTCTCTCCCCCTCATAACCCCTGTCCTCCTCCTCTCTCCCCCTCATAACCCCTGTCCTCTCCCTCTCTCCCCCTCATAACCCCTGTCCTCTCCCTCTCTCATCCTCATAACCCCTGTCCTCCTCCTCTCTCCCCCTCATAACCCCTGTCCTCCTCCTCTCTCCCCCTCATAACCCCTGTCCTCTCCTCTCTCCCCCTCATAACCCCTGTCCTCTCCCTCTCTCCTCCTCATAACCCCTGTCCTCTCTCCCCCTCATAACCCCTGTCCTCCCTCTCCTCCTCATAACCCCTGTCCTCTCTCCCCCTCATAACCCCTGTCCTCTCCCTCTCTCCTCCTCATAACCCCTGTCCTCTCCCTCTCTCCCCCTCATAACCCCTGTCCTCTCCCTCTCTCCTCCTCATAACCCCTGTCCTCTCTCCTCCTCATAACCCCTGTCCTCTCTCCCCCTCATAACCCCTGTCCTCTCCCTCTCTCCTCCTCATAACCCCTGTCCTCTCTCCTCCTCATAACCCCTGTCCTCTCCCTCTCTCCTCCTCATAACCCCTGTCCTCTCTCCCTCTCTCATCCTCATAACCCCTGTCCTCTCCCTCTCTCCTCCTCATAACCCCTGTCCTCTCTCCCTCTCTCCCCCTCATAACTCCTGTCCTCTCCCTCTCTCCTCCTCATAACCCCTGTCCTCTCTCCCCCTCATAACCCCTGTCCTCTCCCTCTCTCCTCCTCATAACCCCTGTCCTCTCTCCCCCTCATAACCCCTGTCCTCTCCCTCTCTCATCCTCATAACCCCTGTCCTCTCTCCCTCTCTCCCCCTCATAACCCCTGTCCTCTCCCTCTCTCCCCCTCATAACCCCTGTCCTCTCCCTCTCTCCCCCTCATAACCCCTGTCCTCTCCTCTCTCCCCCTCATAACCCCTGTCCTCTCCTCTCTCCCCCTCATAACCCTGTCCTCTCCTCTCTCCCTCATAACCCCTGTCCTCTCCCTCTCCCCTCATAACCCTGTCCTCCCTCTCCCCCTCATAACCCCTGTCCTCCTCCTCTCTCCCCCTCATAACCCCTGTCCTCTCCTCTCTCCCTCATAACCCCTGTCCTCCCTCTCTCCCTCATAACCCTGTCCTCTCCCTCTCCCCTCATAACCCCTGTCCTCTCCCTCTCTCCCCCTCATAACCCCTGTCCTCTCCCTCTCTCCCCCTCATAACCCCTGTCCTCTCCCTCTCTCCCCCTCATAACCCCTGTCCTCTCCCTCTCTCATCCTCATAACCCCTGTCCTCTCCTCTCTCCCCTCATAACCCCTGTCCTCTCCTCTCTCCCTCATAACCCCTGTCCTCTCCTCTCCCCTCATAACCCCTGTCCCCTCTCTCTCCCTCATAACCCCTGTCCTCTCCTCTCTCCCCTCATAACCCCTGTCCTCTCTCTCTCCCTCATAACCCCTGTCCTCTCCCTCTCCCCTCATAACCCCTGTCCTCTCCTCTCTCCCCTCATAACCCCTGTCCTCTCCTCTCTCCCTCATAACCCCTGTCCTCTCCTCTCTCCCCTCATAACCCTGTCCTCTCCCTCTCCCCTCATAACCCCTGTCCTCCCTCTCTCCCTCATAACCCCTGTCCTCTCCTCTCTCCCCTCATAACCCCTGTCCTCTCCCTCTCCCTCATAACCCCTGTCCTCTCCTCTCTCCCCTCATAACCCCTGTCCTCTCTCCCCCTCATAACTCCTGTCCTCTCCCTCTCTCCCCCTCATAACCCCTGTCCCCTCTCTCCTCTCTCCCCCTCATAACCCCTGTCCCTCCTCTCTCCCTCATAACCCCTGTCCTCTCCTCTCTCCCCTCATAACCCCTGTCCCTCCCTCTCTCCCTCATAACCCCTGTCCTCTCCTCTCCCCTCATAACCCCTGTCCTCCTCTCCCCCTCATAACCCCTGTCCTCTCCCTCTCCCCTCATAACCCCTGTCCTCTCTCTCTCCCCTCATAACCCCTGTCCTCTCCTCTCCCCCTCATAACCCCTGTCCTCTCTCTCCCCCTCATAACCCTGTCCTCTCCCTCTCTCCCTCATAACCCCTGTCCTCTTCCTCTCTCCTCCTCATAACCCCTGTCCTCCCTCTCTCCCTCATAACCCCTGTCCTCTCCTCTCTCCCCTCATAACCCCTGTCCTCTCTCTCTCCCTCATAACCCCTGTCCCTCTCTCCCCAGGGAAGCTGGTGGAGGAGCTGGACAACGTGATGTTCAGCAGCAGCTTCCTGGGCAGCAGGGACCACGCCGGCATGCTGTTCTTCTCCCCCGGCCTGCAGCCCCTGGAGGGCCTGGCCCTGCCCCCCCCCCCCTTCATGGTGGGCCTGCTGCTCCAGAGGCTGGAGGTCCCCTGGGCCAAGGTGTTCCCCCTCCGGCTGCTGCTGAGGCTGGGGGCCGAGTACAGCGGTGGGTCCCCTCCACGCCCTGATGGGACTTACAAACATATATATATATATTGAGAACACTACCTTCAGTCCTCATGTTCACTAAGCAGAGCCTGAAGGCATCGTGAGAACACCACCTTCAGTCCTCATGTTCACTAAGCAGAGCCTGAAGGCATCGTGAGACCACTACCTTCAGTCCTCATGTTCACTAAGCAGAGCCTGAAGGCATCGTGAGAACACTACCTTCAGTCCTCATGTTCACTAAGCAGAGCCTGAAGGCATCGTGAGAACACTACCTTCAGTCCTCATGTTCACTAAGCAGAGCCTGAAGGCATCGTGAGAACACCACCTTCAGTCCTCATGTTCACTAAGCAGAGCCTGAAGGCATCGTGAGACCACTACCTTCAGTCCTCATGTTCACTAAGCAGAGCCTGAAGGCATCGTGAGAACACTACCTTCAGTCCTCATGTTCACTAAGCAGAGCCTGAAGGCATCGTGAGAACACCACCTTCAGTCCTCATGTTCACTAAGCAGAGCCTGAAGGCATCGTGAGAACACCACCTTCAGTCCTCATGTTCACTAAGCAGAGCCTGAAGGCATCATGAGAACACTACCTTCAGTCCTCATGTTCACTAAGCAGAGCCTGAAGGCATCGTGAGACCACTACCTTCAGTCCTCATGTTCACTAAGCAGAGCCTGAAGGCATCGTGAGAACACTACCTTCAGTCCTCATGTTCACTAAGCAGAGCCTGAAGGCATCGTGAGACCACTACCTTCAGTCCTCATGTTCACTAAGCAGAGCCTGAAGGCATCGTGAGAACACTACCTTCAGTCCTCATGTTCACTAAGCAGAGCCTGAAGGCATCGTGGAGAACACTACCTTCAGTCCTCATGTTCACTAAGCAGAGCCTGAAGGCATCGTGAGACCACTACCTTCAGTCCTCATGTTCACTAAGCAGAGCCTGAAGGCATCGTGAGAACACTACCTTCAGTCCTCATGTTCACTAAGCAGAGCCTGAAGGCATCGTGAGAACACACTACCTTCAGTCCTCATGTTCACTAGCAGAGCCTGAAGGCATCGTGAGACCACTACCTTCAGTCCTCATGTTCACTAAGCAGAGCCTGAAGGCATCGTGAGAACACTACCTTCAGTCCTCATGTTCACTAAGCAGAGCCTGAAGGCATCGTGAGAACACTACCTTCAGTCCTCATGTTCACTAAGCAGAGCCTGAAGGCATCGTGAGACCACTACCTTCAGTCCTCATGTTCACTAAGCAGAGCCTGAAGGCATCGTGAGAACACTACCTTCAGTCCTCATGTTCACTAAGCAGAGCCTGAAGGCATCGTGAGAACACTACCTTCAGTCCTCATGTTCACTAAGCAGAGCCTGAAGGCATCGTGAGATCATGACCTTCAGTCCTCATGCTCACTAAGCAGAGCCTGAAGGCATCGTGAGAACACCACCTTCAGTCCTCATGTTCACTAAGCAGAGCCTGAAGGCATCGTGAGAACACTACCTTCAGTCCTCATGTTCACTAAGCAGAGCCTGAAGGCATCGTGAGACCATGACCTTCAGTCCTCATGCTCACTAGCAGAGCCTGAAGGCATCGTGAGAACACTACGCAGTCCCTCATGTTCACTGGCAGAGCCTGAAGGCATCGTGAGACCACTACCTTCAGTCCTCATGTTCACTAAGCAGAGCCTGAGGATCCACATGGAGGTGGGCCACAGCTACATCGACATCCCCAAGCACAGCTTCAGCCAGGTACCGCTCGGCATTCTGGGAAATACACGCGGCTTCAATGTCTCCATGTTATTAACACCTCAGAGGAACATGCAGTACTTTATACTGTACTACACTCAGAGGTACATGTAGTACTTTATACTGTACTACACTCAGAGGTACATGTAGTACTTTATACTGTACTACACCTAGAGGTACATGTAGTACTTTATACTGTACTACACTCAGAGGTACATGTAGTACTTTAGACTGTACTACACTCAGAGGAACATGTAGTACTTTAGACTGTACTACACTCAGAGGAACATGTAGTACTTTATACTGTACTACACTCAGAGGTACATGTAGTACTCACCTCAGAGGTACATGTAGTACTTTAGACTGTACTACACTCAGAGGTACATGTAGTACTTTAGACTGTACTACACTCAGAGGTACATGTAGTACTTTAGACTGTACTACACTCAGAGGTACATGTAGTACTTTAGACTGTACTACACTCAGAGGAACATGTAGTACTTTATACTGTACTACACTCAGAGGTACATGTAGTACTTTAGACTGTACTACACTCAGAGGAACATGTAGTACTTTAGACTGTACTACACTCAGAGGAACATGTAGTACTTTAGACTGTACTACACTCAGAGGAACATGTAGTACTTTAGACTGTACTACACTCAGAGGAACATGTAGTACTTTATACTGTACTACACTCAGAGGAACATGTAGTACTTTATACTGTACAACACTCAGAGGAACATGTAGTACTTTATACTGTACTACACTCAGAGGTACATGTAGTACTTTATACTGTACAACACTCAGAGGAACATGTAGTACTTTAGACTGTACTACACTCAGAGGTACATGTAGTACTTTAGACTGTACTACACTCAGAGGAACATGTAGTACTTTAGACTGTACTACACTCAGAGGAACATGTAGTACTTTAGACTGTACTACACTCAGAGGAACATGTAGTACTTTAGACTGTACTACACTCAGAGGTACATGTAGTACTTTATACTGTACTACACTCAGAGGAACATGTAGTACTTTAGACTGTACTACACTCAGAGGAACATGTAGTACTTTAGACTGTACAACACTCAGAGGAACATGTAGTACTTTAGACTGTACTACACTCAGAGGAACATGTAGTACTTTAGACTGTACTACACTCAGAGGAACATGTAGTACTTTATACTGTACTACACCAGAGGAACATGTAGTACTTTATACTGTACTACACCAGAGGAACATGTAGTACTTTATACTGTACTACACTCAGAGGTACATGTAGTACTTTATACTGTACAACACTCAGAGGAACATGTAGTACTTTATGTACTACACTGTGTGTGTGTTGCAGTGACCGGGGCCAGCTTCGTGGTGTTCAACGGGGCCCTGAAGGAACATCGTAGTACTTATCGCCAAGTCCAGCGTACTACGGACCAGCTGTGTGTGTGTTTCTTTTGGCTCCGCCCCTAACTGGAGGCTGTCCTCAGACGGGCTGATGGTTCAAATCCCCCCCGACACCATGGAGGCTCTGCGCGGCGCCTTGAGGGAACAGACTTCCATCATTATCCTGCGCCTTGAGGAACAGCGTCAGCGCGACTGGGTGGACCTGAGCTCGCCCGTCAACACGGGGTGCGTCTGTGCTGCTGTCAGTTGACCTGTGATGTGGTTCTAGTTGTGTCAGTTGACCTGTGATGTGGTTCTAGTCGTGTCAGTTGACCTGTGATGTGGTTCTAGTTGTCAGTTGACTTGTGATGTGGTTCTAGTTGTGTCAGTTGACCTGTGATGTGGTTCTAGTTGTGTCAGTTGACCTGTGATGTGGTTCTATGTGTGTCAGTTGACCTGTGATGTGGTTCTAGTTGTCAGTTGACCTGTGATGTGGTTCTGGTCGGGTCAGTTGACCTGTGATGTGGTTCTAGGCGTGTCAGTTGACCTGTGATGTGGTTCTAGGCGTGTCAGTTGACGTGTGATGTGGTTCTAGTCGTGTCAGTTGACCCTGTGATGTGGTTCTAGGTGTGTCAGTTGACCTGTGATGTGGTTCTAGGTGTGTCAGTTGAGCTGAGATGGGGTTCTATGCGAGTCAGGTGACCTGTGATGTGGTTCTAGGCGTCAGTTGACCTGTGATGTGGTTCTAGGCGTGTCAGCTGACCTGTGATGTGGTTATAGTTGTCAGTTGACCTGTGATGTGGTTCTAGGTGTGTCAGTTGACCTGTGATGTGGTTCTAGGTGTGTCAGTTGACCTGTGATGTGGTTCTAGGCATGTCAGTTGACCTGTGATGTGGTTCTAGTCATGTCAGTTGACCTGTGATGTGGTTCTAGGCGTGTCAGTTGACTTGTGATGTGGTTCTAGTCAGTTGACCTGTGATGTGGTTCTATGCGTGTCAGTTGACCTGTGATGTGGTTCTAGTTGTCAGTTGACTTGTGATGTGGTTCTAGTTGTGTCAGTTGACCTGTGATGTGGTTCTATGCGTGTCAGTTGACCTGTGATGTGGTTCTAGTTGTCAGTTGACCTGTGATGTGGTTCTGGTCGGGTCAGTTGACCTGTGATGTGGTTCTAGGCGTGTCAGTTGACCTGTGATGTGGTTCTAGGCGTGTCAGTTGACCTGTGATGTGGTTCTAGGCGTGTCAGTTGACCTGCGATGTGGTTCTAGGTGTGTCAGTTGACCTGTGATGTGGTTATAGTTGTCAGTTGACCTGTGATGTGGTTCTAGTTGTGTCAGTTGACCTGTGATGTGGTTCTATGCGTGTCAGTTGACCTGTGATGTGGTTCTAGTTGTCAGTTGACCTGTGATGTGGTTCTGGTCGGGTCAGTTGACCTGTGATGTGGTTCTAGGCGTGTCAGTTGACCTGTGATGTGGTTCTAGGCGTGTCAGTTGACGTGTGATGTGGTTCTAGTCGTGTCAGTTGACCCTGTGATGTGGTTCTAGGTGTGTCAGTTGACCTGTGATGTGGTTCTAGGCATGTCAGTTGACCTGTGATGTGGTTCTAGGTGTGTCAGTTGACCTGTGATGTGGTTCTATGCGTGTCAGTTGACCTGTGATGTGGTTCTAGGCGTGTCAGTTGACCTGTGATGTGGTTCTAGGCGTGTCAGTTGACCTGTGATGTGGTTCTAGGCGTGTCAGTTGACCTGTGATGTGGTTCTAGGCGTGTCAGTTGACCTGTGATGTGGTTCTAGGTGTGTCAGTTGACCTGTGATGTGGTTCTAGTCATGTCAGTTGACCTGTGATGTGGTTCTAGTCGTGTCAGTTGACCTGTGATGTGGTTCTAGGCGTGTCAGTTGACCTGTGATGTGGTTCTAGGCGTGTCAGTTGACTTGTGATGTGGTTCTAGTCGTGTCAGTTGACCTGTGATGTGGTTCTAGTTGTCAGTTGACTTGTGATGTGGTTCTAGTTGTCAGTTGACCTGTGATGTGGTTCTAGTTGTCAGTTGACCTGTGATGTGGTTCTAGTTGTCAGTTGACCTGTGATGTGGTTCTGGTCGGGTCAGTTGACCTGTGATGTGGTTCTAGGCGTGTCAGTTGACCTGTGATGTGGTTCTAGGCGTGTCAGTTGACCTGTGATGTGGTTCTAGGCGTGTCAGTTGACCTGTGATGTGGTTCTAGGTGTGTCAGTTGACCTGTGATGTGGTTCTAGGCGTGTCAGTTGACCTGTGATGTGGTTCTAGGCGTGTCAGTTGACCTGTGATGTGGTTCTAGGCATGTCAGTTGACCTGTGATGTGGTTCAAGGTGTGTCAGTTGACCTGTGATGTGGTTCTAGGCGTGTCAGTTGACCTGTGATGTGGTTCTAGGTGTGTCAGTTGACCTGTGATGTGGTTCTAGGCATGTCAGTTGACCTGTGATGTGGTTATAGTTGTCAGTTGACCTGTGATGTGGTTCTAGTTGTGTCAGTTGACCTGTGATGTGGTTCTAGGTGTGTCAGTTGACCTGTGATGTGGTTCTAGACGGGTCAGTTGACCTGTGATGTGGTTCTAGTTGTCAGTTGACCTGTGATGTGGTTCTGGTCGGGTCAGTTGACCTGTGATGTGGTTCTAGATGGGTCACTTGACCTGTGATGTGGTTCTAGTTGTCAGTTGACGTGTGATGTGGTTCTAGTTGTCAGTTGACCTGTGATGTGGTTCTAGTTGTCAGTTGACCTGTGATGTGGTTCTAGTTGTGTCAGTTGACCTGTGATGTGTGTCAGTTGACCTGTGATGTGGTTCTAGTTGTGTCAGTTGACCTGTGATGTGGTTCTAGTTGTCAGTTGACCTGTGATGTGGTTCTAGATGGGTCAGTTGACCTGTGATGTGGTTCTAGGTGTGTCAGTTGACCTGTGATGTGGTTCTAGGCGTGTCAGTTGACCTGTGATGTGGTTCTAGGCGTGTCAGTTGACCTGTGATGTGGTTCTAGGTGTGTCAGTTGACCTGTGATGTGGTTCTAGGTGTGTCAGTTGACCTGTGATGTGGTTCTAGGCCAGGTCAGTTGACCTGTGATGTGGTTCTAGATGGGTCAGTTGACCTGTGATGTGGTTATAGTTGTCAGTTGACCTGTGATGTGGTTCTAGTTGTGTCAGTTGACCTGTGATGTGGTTCTAGTTGTCAGTTGACCTGTGATGTGGTTCTAGTTGTCAGTTGACCTGTGATGTGGTTCTAGTGTGTCAGTTGACCTGTGATGTGGTTCTAGTTGTCAGTTGACTTGTGATGTGGTTCTAGTTGTGTCAGTTGACTTGTGATGTGGTTCTAGTTGTCAGTTGACCTGTGATGTGGTTCTAGTTGTCAGTTGACGTGTGATGTGGTTCTAGTTGTCAGTTGACTTGTGATGTGGTTCTAGTTGTGTCAGTTGACTTGTGATGTGGTTCTAGTTGTCAGTTGACCTGTGATGTGGTTCTAGTTGTCAGTTGACCTGTGATGTGGTTCTAGTTGTGTCAGTTGACCTGTGATGTGTGTCAGTTGACCTGTGATGTGGTTCTAGACGGGTCAGTTGACCTGTGATGTGGTTCTAGTTGTCAGTTGACCTGTGATGTGGTTCTAGACGGGTCAGTTGACCTGTGATGTGGTTCTAGACGGGTCAGTTGACCTGTGATGTGGTTCTAGATGGGTCAGTTGACCTGTGATGTGGTTCTAGTTGTGTCAGTTGACCTGTGATGTGGTTCTAGGCGTGTCAGTTGACCTGTGATGTGGTTCTAGGCGTGTCAGTTGACCTGTGATGTGGTTCTGGTCGGGTCAGTTGACCTGTGATGTGGTTCTAGGCGTGTCAGTTGACCTGTGATGTGGTTCTAGGTGTCAGTTGACCTGTGATGTGGTTCTAGCTGTCAGTTGACCTGTGATGTGGTTCTAGGCGTGCCAGTTGACCTGTGATGTGGTTCTAGAGGGGTCACTTGACCTGTGATGTGGTTCTAGTTGTCAGTTGACGTGTGATGTGGTTCTAGTTGTCAGTTGACTTGTGATGTGGTTCTAGTTGTGTCAGTTGACCTGTGATGTGGTTCTAGTCGTGTCAGTTGACCTGTGATGTGGTTCTAGTTGTCAGTTGACCTGTGATGTGGTTCTAGGTCAGTTGACCTGTGATGTGGTTCTAGGCGTGTCAGTTGACCTGTGATGTGGTTCTAGGCGTGTCAGTTGACCTGTGATGTGGTTCTAGGTGTCAGTTGACCTGTGATGTGGTTCTAGGTGTGTCAGTTGACCTGTGATGTGGTTCTAGTGTCAGTTGACCTGTGATGTGGTTCTAGGCGTGTCAGTTGACCTGTGATGTGGTTCTAGGCGTGTCAGTTGACCTGTGATGTGGTTCTAGGTGTCAGTTGACCTGTGATGTGGTTCTAGGCGTCAGTTGACCTGTGATGTGGTTCTAGTGTCAGTTGACCTGTGATGTGGTTCTAGTTGTCAGTTGACCTGTGATGTGGTTCTAGCGTGTCAGTTGACCTGTGATGTGGTTCTAGGCGTGCCAGTTGACCTGTGATGTGGTTCTAGGTGTCAGTTGACCTGTGATGTGGTTCTAGGGTGTCAGTTGACCTGTGATGTGGTTCTAGGCGTGTCAGTTGACCTGTGATGTGGTTCTAGCGTGTCAGTTGACCTGTGATGTGGTTCTATGTGTGTCAGTTGACCTGTGATGTGGTTCTAGTTGTCAGTTGACCTGTGATGTGGTTCTAGGCGTGTCAGTTGACTTGTGATGTGGTTCTAGTCGTGTCAGTTGACCTGTGATGTGGTTCTAGTTGTCAGTTGACCTGTGATGTGGTTCTAGACGGGTCAGTTGACCTGTGATGTGGTTCTAGTTGTCAGTTGACCTGTGATGTGGTTCTAGTTGTCAGTTGACCTGTGATGTGGTTCTAGTTGTCAGTTGACCTGTGATGTGGTTCTAGGCGTGTCAGTTGACCTGTGATGTGGTTCTAGGCGTGTCAGTTGACCTGTGATGTGGTTCTAGGCGTGTCAGTTGACCTGTGATGTGGTTCTAGTGTCAGTTGACCTGTGATGTGGTTCTAGTTGTGTCAGTTGACCTGTGATGTGGTTCTATGCGTGTCAGTTGACCTGTGATGTGGTTCTAGTTGTCAGTTGACCTGTGATGTGGTTCTGGTCGGGTCAGTTGACCTGTGATGTGGTTCTAGGCGTGTCAGTTGACCTGTGATGTGGTTCTAGGCGTGTCAGTTGACCTGTGATGTGGTTCTAGGCGTGTCAGTTGACCTGTGATGTGGTTCTAGTCGTGTCAGTTGACCTGTGATGTGGTTCTAGTTGTGTCAGTTGACCTGTGATGTGGTTCTAGGCGTGTCAGTTGACCTGTGATGTGGTTCTAGTTGTCAGTTGACCTGTGATGTGGTTCTAGTTGTGTCAGTTGACCTGTGATGTGGTTCTAGGCGTGTCAGTTGACCTGTGATGTGGTTCTAGGCGTGTCAGTTGACCTGTGATGTGGTTCTAGGTGTGTCAGTTGACCTGTGATGTGGTTCTAGGCATGTCAGTTGACCTGTGATGTGGTTCTAGTCGTGTCAGTTGACCTGTGATGTGGTTCTAGGCGTGTCAGTTGACTTGTGATGTGGTTCTAGTCGTGTCAGTTGACCTGTGATGTGGTTCTATGCGTGTCAGTTGACCTGTGATGTGGTTCTAGTTGTCAGTTGACTTGTGATGTGGTTCTAGTTGTGTCAGTTGACCTGTGATGTGGTTCTATGCGTGTCAGTTGACCTGTGATGTGGTTCTAGTTGTCAGTTGACCTGTGATGTGGTTCTGGTCGGGTCAGTTGACCTGTGATGTGGTTCTAGGCGTGTCAGTTGACCTGTGATGTGGTTCTAGGCGTGTCAGTTGACCTGTGATGTGGTTCTAGGTGTCAGTTGACCTGTGATGTGGTTCTAGGCGTCAGTTGACCTGTGATGTGGTTCTAGGCGTGTCAGTTGACCTGTGATGTGGTTCTAGGCGTGTCAGTTGACCTGTGATGTGGTTCTAGGCGTGTCAGTTGACCTGTGATGTGGTTCTAGGCGTGTCAGTTGACCTGTGATGTGGTTCTAGGTGTGTCAGTTGACCTGTGATGTGGTTCTAGGCATGTCAGTTGACCTGTGATGTGGTTATAGTTGTCAGTTGACCTGTGATGTGGTTCTAGTTGTGTCAGTTGACCTGTGATGTGGTTCTAGGTGTGTCAGTTGACCTGTGATGTGGTTCTAGACGGGTCAGTTGACCTGTGATGTGGTTCTAGTTGTGTCAGTTGACCTGTGATGTGGTTCTAGACGGGTCAGTTGACCTGTGATGTGGTTCTAGTTGTGTCAGTTGACCTGTGATGTGGTTCTAGGCGTGTCAGTTGACCTGTGATGTGGTTCTAGTTGTCAGTTGACCTGTGATGTGGTTCCCAGTGTCAGTGTGGTTCTAGTTGTCAGTTGACCTGTGATGTGGTTCTAGATGGGTCAGTTGACCTGTGATGTGGTTCTAGGTGTGTCAGTTGACCTGTGATGTGGTTCTAGACGGGTCAGTTGACCTGTGATGTGGTTCTAGATGGGTCAGTTGACCTGTGATGTGGTTCTAGCGCAGTTGACCTGTGATGTGGTTCTAGATGGGTCAGTTGACCTGTGATGTGGTTCTAGTTGTGTCAGTTGACCTGTGATGTGGTTCTAGTTGTGTCAGTTGACCTGTGATGTGGTTCTAGTTGTGTCAGTTGACCTGTGATGTGGTTCTAGTTGTCAGTTGACCTGTGATGTGGTTCTAGTTGTGTCAGTTGACCTGTGATGTGGTTCTAGGCGTGTCAGCTGACCTGTGATGTGGTTCTATGTGTCAGTTGACCTGTGATGTGGTTCTGTGTCAGTTGACCTGTGATGTGGTTCTAGGCGTGCCAGTTGACCTGTGATGTGGTTCTAGTTGTCAGTTGACCTGTGATGTGGTTCTAGGTGTCAGCTGACCTGTGATGTGGTTCTAGGCGTGTCAGTTGACCTGTGATGTGGTTCTAGGTGTCAGTTGACCTGTGATGTGGTTCTAGGCGGTCAGTTGACCTGTGATGTGGTTCTAGGTGTCAGTTGACCTGTGATGTGGTTCTAGTTGTGTCAGTTGACCTGTGATGTGGTTCTAGGTCAGTTGACCTGTGATGTGGTTCTAGGTGTCAGTTGACGTGTGATGTGGTTCTAGTTGTCAGTTGACTTGTGTTGTGGTTCTAGTTGTCAGTTGACCTGTGATGTGGTTCTAGTTGTGTCAGTTGACCTGTGATGTGGTTCTAGGTGTGTCAGTTGACCTGTGATGTGGTTCTAGACGGGTCAGTTGACCTGTGATGTGGTTCTAGATGGGTCAGTTGACCTGTGATGTGGTTCTAGGCTGTCAGTTGACCTGTGATGTGGTTCTAGTTGTCAGTTGACCTGTGATGTGGTTCTAGTTGTGTCAGTTGACCTGTGATGTGGTTCTAGTTGTGTCAGTTGACCTGTGATGTGGTTCTAGTTGTCAGTTGACCTGTGATGTGGTTCTAGATGGGTCAGTTGACCTGTGATGTGGTTCTAGTTGTGTCAGTTGACCTGTGATGTGGTTCTAGTTGTGTCAGTTGACCTGTGATGTGGTTCTAGACGGGTCAGTTGACCTGTGATGTGGTTCTAGATGGGTCAGTTGACCTGTGATGTGGTTCTAGTTGTCAGTTGACCTGTGATGTGGTTCTAGTTGTCAGTTGACCTGTGATGTGGTTCTAGTTGTGTCAGTTGACCTGTGATGTGGTTCTAGACGGGTCAGTTGACCTGTGATGTGGTTCTAGTTGTCAGTTGACCTGTGATGTGGTTCTAGTTGTGTCAGTTGACCTGTGATGTGTGTCAGTTGACCTGTGATGTGGTTCAGTTGTCAGTTGACCTGTGATGTGGTTCTAGTTGTGTCAGTTGACCTGTGATGTGGTTCTAGATGGCCAGTTGACCTGTGATGTGTTCAGTTGACCTGTGATGTGGTTCTAGGTGTCAGTTGACCTGTGATGTGGTTCTAGGCGTGCCAGTTGACCTGTGATGTGGTTCTAGGTGTCAGTTGACCTGTGATGTGGTTCTAGGCGTGTCAGTTGACCTGTGATGTGGTTCTAAGCGTGTCAGTTGACCTGTGATGTGGTTCTAGGTGTCAGTTGACCTGTGATGTGGTTCTAGCTGTCAGTTGACCTGTGATGTGGTTCTAGTCGGTCAGTTGACCTGTGATGTGGTTCTAGACGTGTCAGTTGACCTGTGATGTGGTTCTAGGCGTCAGTTGACCTGTGATGTGGTTCTAGGCGTGTCAGCTGACCTGTGATGTGGTTCTATTGTCAGTTGACCTGTGATGTGGTTCTAGGCGGCCAGTTGACCTGTGATGTGGTTCTAGGCGGTCAGTTGACCTGTGATGTGGTTCTAGGCGTGTCAGTTGACCTGTGATGTGGTTCTAGGCGTGTCAGTTGACCTGTGATGTGGTTCTAGGCGTGCCAGTTGACCTGTGATGTGGTTCTAGCGTGTCAGTTGACCTGTGATGTGGTTCTAGGCGTGTCAGTTGACCTGTGATGTGGTTCTAGTTGTCAGTTGACCTGTGATGTGGGTTCTGTCAGTTGACCTGTGATGTGGTTCTAGCGTGTCAGTTGACCTGTGATGTGGTTCTAGTTGTCAGTTGACCTGTGATGTGGTTCTAGTGTCAGTTGACCTGTGATGTGGTTCAGTTGTCAGTTGACCTGTGATGTGGTTCTAGTCAGTTGACCTGTGATGTGGTTCTAGGCGGTCAGTTGACCTGTGATGTGGTTCTAGGCGTGTCAGTTGACCTGTGATGTGGTTCCAGGTGCCACGTGATGTGTCAGTTGACCTGTGATGTGGTTCTAGGCGTGTCAGTTGACCTGTGATGTGGTTATAGTTGTCAGTTGACCTGTGATGTGGTTCTAGTTGTGTCAGTTGACCTGTGATGTGGTTCTAGGTGTGTCAGTTGACCTGTGATGTGGTTCTAGACGGGTCAGTTGACCTGTGATGTGGTTCTAGTTGTGTCAGTTGACCTGTGATGTGGTTCTAGGCGTGTCAGTTGACCTGTGATGTGGTTCTAGATGGGTCACTTGACCTGTGATGTGGTTCTAGTTGTCAGTTGACGTGTGATGTGGTTCTAGTTGTCAGTTGACTTGTGATGTGGTTCTAGTTGTGTCAGTTGACTTGTGATGTGGTTCTAGTTGTCAGTTGACCTGTGATGTGGTTCTAGTTGTCAGTTGACCTGTGATGTGGTTCGACCTGTGATGGTTCTAGTTGTGTCAGTTGACCTGTGATGTGGTTCTAGGTGTGTCAGTTGACCTGTGATGTGGTTCTAGACGGGTCAGTTGACCTGTGATGTGGTTCTAGATGGGTCAGTTGACCTGTGATGTGGTTCTAGTTGTGTCAGTTGACCTGTGATGTGGTTCTAGTTGTGTCAGTTGACCTGTGATGTGGTTCTAGTCGTGTCAGTTGACCTGTGATGTGGTTCTAGTTGTCAGTTGACCTGTGATGTGGTTCTAGATGGGTCAGTTGACCTGTGATGTGGTTCTAGTTGTGTCAGTTGACCTGTGATGTGGTTCTAGTTGTGTCAGTTGACCTGTGATGTGGTTCTAGGCGTGTCAGTTGACCTGTGATGTGGTTCTAGGCGTGTCAGTTGACCTGTGATGTGGTTCTAGGTGTGTCAGTTGACCTGTGATGTGGTTCTAGGCTAGCCAGTTGACCTGTGATGTGGTTCCTAGTCGTGTTGACCTGTGATGTGGTTCCAGCTGCTGCTGACCTGTGATGTGGTTTACTAGACGGGTCAGTTGACCTGGGTGATGGTTCAGATGGGTCATTGACCCGGACGGGTTCTAGTTGTGCCAGCTGGACCTGTGATGGGTTCTAGCGTCCGTTGACCCTGCAGATGTGGTTCCTAGATGGGTCGTGTCAGTTGACCTGTGATGTAGTTCTAATTGTGTCAGTTGACCTGTGATGTAGTTCTAGTTGTGTCCGTTGACCTGTGATGGTTCTAGGCGTGTCAGTTGACTCTGTGATGTGGTTTCTAGGCGTGTCAGTTGACCTGTGATAGCACTAAAAGAAACCTCAGGTTGGTGGTATAGTACCGGATGCTGAGGACACTACCACGAAGCAAAGGGAGACTTGGGACAGTCTCAGAAGTCATTCAAGGCAAAGATGGACTTGTGAGACTGGTTAAAATCTTGTTTGGAGGGAAAGAACGGAACCACAAAGGAGAGCGCACCAGCAGGCCCGCTTTGGAGCGCCCTGTCCAGAAATTAGTTGTTAATTACTAAGCATTTAAGAAATGTAATATGGTTTACTGTGTGGTATAGCCTATACATTTGGAGGGTAATGCTGTAAGTGGAAATTTTGTGTTTTAGGTTTCCATTTTGTAAAACACTGTAATTTGGTGGGAATGTAAATAACCCCTTAAGGTTTATTGTTTTGTGTTGATTGCCTTATTTTGTATCTGCTTTATTGGTTTTGATGTATGCCTTTTTATATTGTATTGTTTTCATGATTTTGTATATGTTTTAATCTACTTCCGCTTTGAGCTAAATTTGACTTATTTTGAAATGTTAAAAGGAAGCGCACCTTTATTTTGTGTTAATATACAAACTTGACGGTACGGCTAAATGTTACGGACGGATGCGCATTTTATTTAAAGTTTGATAGTTTTAATGGACCCGTATGAGGCTAACGCTCTTACGGTGGTGACAAGGAGGTTCTAATTCAAGAGTTTTGGTTCATCATTATACAACGGAAGAAAAGAAATAAAGAAGTTCACCAGCAGTAAAGTCTCACGCCGATTGATATACGGGGATCCGTTACAAACATGTTGGCATTAGTTGCCAATTGGACAAAAATGTATCGTGCTAAGGTAAAAAAAAGATTTTGACCTTTCCATGACCTTGACCTTTGACCCGATTGATCCCAAAATCTAATCAAATGGTCCCCGGATAATAACCAAGCATCCCACCAAATTTCATGCGATTCGGTTCAATACTTTTTGAGTTCTGCGAATAACACGCATACAAATAAATAAATAAATACACGGCGATCAAAACATTAACTTCTGCATTTTCAATGCGACGGTAAACAGCAGATTTAACTTTTATTACTTTATTACCTTTTGACACAAACGTAGAGACAGAAGTCGAGTGCTTTAACCACGTCTGTTGGGGACTTCCTGTCTGTTGGGGACTTCCTGTCTGTTGAGGACTTCCTGTCTCTGCTCTCAGGTGGAGTACCAGGCCGGCTCCGGAGGCCGCCTCCTCCCTCAGCGCTACATGAACGAGCTGGACGGCGCCCTGATCCCCGTCATCCACGGGGGCGGAGCCAGCGTGCCGCAGACCGCCATAGACATGGAGTTCCTCCTCTACATCACGCACGCCATCTAGCGGCACGAACGCCAACGTGGACGCTTTCTGGGGCCGCACGCCGCCGCTCATTTATTTGCACAGTTGGACAAAGCGGCGGCTAGCGGCGGCGGCTAGCGGCGGCGGCTAGCGACGGTGGCTAGCGGCGGCGGCGTCCCCACTCTGAGGCTTGGGGTGTGAACTGACTCTCGGAGTGTCAGTTGTTTTTTTTGTTTTTTGCACTCACCAAAGCTGCTTTACACTAAACCAGGATTACAACCAAATACAACCAAACCCTCTCTCTTCTTCCTCTTCTTCCTCTTCCTCCAGGCTCTGAAGTTCCCCCCCGTCTCTCATTTGGATGTATTTATTATATTTTAAGGGCTTATTGATGATATCTATTGAATATATTAAAGTCTCTTTCCCGGCTGCAGTCTTCAGTGTTCGGTGTAAATGTTTTCTGACGTTTGTCTTTTCTCTTCAACTCGTCTCCTTTTCGACTTCGCCGAGTCGCCACAAAGTCAGAATGTCGTGTAAAGAAAAGAAGCTTCTGACGCGACGCCGGCCATCTTGAGTTCCCGCTAGACGACGTGCTCTGCGAACGTGGCGAGAGTCAGGAGCTCGGCTTCATTTCGAGTGTCGCTCTGCCGCTTCCTGTCTGCCGCTTCCTGTCTGTCGTTCAGCTTCCTGTCTGCCGTCTGCTTCCTGTCTGCCGTTTGTTTCCTGTCTGACCTTTGTTTCCTGTCCTCTTGCATCGCTGACGTTGCATACTAGCTTCAAACCAAGGATTTTATTTTACGTCAAAATGTATTTGACAGGTTTTGATGATCTTCGGTCTCGTTGCTCATCGACCGTCTGAGACTCACGAGAACATTTACTTAGGTAGGCAATGTCGGCAGGACGTGGACTACAGGACGTGGACTACAGGAAGTGGACTACAGGATGTGGACTACAGGAAGTGGACTACAGGACATAGAGCCTGGAGTTCAACCCCCTCCTCTACACACACACACACCGACACACACACACACAGACAGACACACACACAGACAGACAGACACACACACACACCGACAGACACACAGCCAGACACACACACACCGACACACACCGACATACACACTGACACACACACGCATACACCCCCCCCCCCCCTCAACGTGGGGCGTCCTCGTGACTCAGCAGCTGTGCGTGTGGCCTTCAGGGGTGTCCCCGCTGCAGGACGTCTGGGTGTTCTCGTTTCTTTCATTATTTAAACTTTTGGAAGCAGAATAATTTATCACGTTTCCTGCGTTCGTCGATCCGGCGAAACGTTCCTGGAGGTCGACCACATGTCCTCCAAAGGGTCGGAACACGTTTAGACTGTCAACGTTTTCTTTCTCTGTAAATCGTATGTTTATTCCTGAGCAGCGTTTGTTTGGGGAGTCTGGTATCTGGGTCCCGACGGTCGAGAGGAACTCGAGTATTTAAAGAATAAAATGAGTTTATGGCACTTTGTTTGTGATAATTTTTCATCTCAGAAATATTTGTCTTAAATGTCTTTTTATCTTTTTATTTAGCAGTAAAATACACACATATATATATATATATATATACACTACCGTTCAAAAGTTTGGGATCACTTAGAAATGTCCTTATTTTTCAAAGGAAAGCTTTGTTTTTTTCAATGAAGATAACATTAAATCAATCAGAAATACCCTCTATACATTGTTAATGTGGTAAATGACTCTTCTAGGTGAAACGTCTGGTTTCTAATGAAATATCTCCAGAGGTGTATAGAGGCCCATTTCATCATCACTCCAGTGTTCTAATGGTACATTGTGTTTGCTAATCGCCTTAGAAGACTAATGGATGATTAGAAAACCCTTGTGCAATTATGTTAGCACAGCTGAAAACAGTTATGCTGATGAGAGAAGCTATAAAACTGGCCTTCCTTTGAGCTCGTTGATTATCTGGAGCAGTGGTCCCCAAACTACGGCCCGCGGGCCGGATCCGGCCCGCCTCCCCATTTGGACCGGCCCCCTGAACAATACCAGAGACGCGTTCCGATTTATTATTTTTTTCACCTGGCCCGCTGCCGTTGAGATTGCAGTGATTGAGACGTGGAGAAAATGCGCAGTGAGTGGTGCTCTTCGCAATAGAACATCTTTGATGGGACATGTCTCGGCCAATCAGCGTTCAGATGTCCACAGCGTTTGGGAAATTAGGTTAGCTTGAATGTGTTCACACCGGACGCAGCAGTCTCGACGCGCGTCGAAAAAAAAGTGTGTTCAGACCAGACGCGTCGCGACCGCAGAGTACTTCCACTTTTTAGTGGACTGAGCTGCTCTCCCACTGCGCTTCTCGCTGCTCTCTCTCTTCTTCTCTCTTTGATACGTGTCTCTGACTTTTCCACCTACGGCGGCAGATCTCCTCTGCCATGAAACACATATGCCGGTGTTACACCCCTACTGGTTTTCAGACCTACTGGTTTCCCTGCGCGTGCGTTGTGTTCTCTTAACATCTGCAGCGGGGCTCTGTCTCGCTCACCAGATACGTCACACATTCACAAACATATTGCTGGAGATCTTTAAGCCACCTTTCATATCCATTTCGGCGATTAGGCTACGATTGTATAAGTGAGCAGTGCATCACAGCCACGGATGAAGAAATACATTTTCGAAAAAATAAAAAGATCGCCCGACCTGGTTTCGATCCCTTTCACGCTAAAGGAGTCTGCACTCAAAGACGCGCAGTCTGTGCGCTGCGCCACCAGATATTAGTTTCAAGTCAAGTAATTTATATATTGATCCATTAAATCACATTTCTTATGTATTCATGGGAACAGTTTGGTCGAAGGGATCTGAAACAACTGGTTCCCTTGAGCGGATATTTCCACTTTGAAACATGTTTAGCGATGTTTGTTCGCAACGCAACAACCACACAATAGTTTCAAGTTTCAAGTTTCAAGTTTTTATTGTCACATCCCCTTTTATACAAGTATAATCGGTTTGTGAAATTCTTATGTGCAAAACACCCGACAGCAGTAGCAGACTAAAAAAAGAATAAGAATGAGAATAAACTATACAATATCCACACACAAAAAGAAGAAAGTATTAACAATATATATATAAAACAATGTAATAGAATATACATCATGACAATATATATATATAAAACAATGTAATAAAATATACACTTTTTTGAGACAATATATATATATATATGTATATACATACAATATATATATACAATATATATATATATAAACAATGTAATAAAATATACACCATGGCCATAGATATTCACAGAATATGTTCTGGTGTATAGTGTTAATGAGGGTCTCAGTCCTTGTTCAGCAGCCTGATGGCCTGACTGAAGAAGCTGTCCCTCAGTCTGTTTGTGCGACACTTGATACTGCGGTATCGCCTGCCTGACGGTAGAAGGGTGAACAGTTTGTGGCCGGGTGGTTGTTGTCTTTCATCATCCGTGTAGACCTGGCCACGCACCGGTTGGTGTGTATGACTAGGATGGACGCAAGCACACCTCCAACGATGTACTCTGCCGACCGCACCACCCTCTGTAGTGCCCTACGCTCCAGGGCGGTGCAGTTCCCGTACCAGACGGTGATGCAACCTGTCAGAACACTCTCGATGGTGCTGGTGTAGAATGTTCTGAGGATGCGGGGGGCCATGTTGAATTTCCTCAGTCGCCTAAGGAAATACAGGCGTTGTTGGGCCCTTTTCACCACGTGAGTGGTGTGCGTGGTCCATGTGAGGTCCTCGGAGATGTGCACGCCGAGGAACTTGAAGCTGCTGACTCTCTCTACTGCAACTCCGTCTATGGAGATGGGGGTGTGCTCTCCTCTCCGCTTCCTGTAGTCCACGATCAGCTCCTTGGTCTTCTTGACGTTGAGGACGAGGCTGTTCTCCTGGCACCACTGTACCAGTGATCCAACCTCCTCCCTGTAGGCTGTCTCGTCGTGCCGGTGATCAGCCCCAACACTGTTGTGTCGTCAGCAAACTTGATGATGACGTTGGAGCTGTGCATGGCCGTGCAGTCGTGGGTGTACAGGGAGTAGAGGAGAGGGCTCAACACGCATCCTGAGGGGCTCCCGTGTTGAGGGTCAGCGGCTCTGAGGTGGTACCGCCCATCCTCACCACCTGGCGGCGGCCCGACAGGAAGTCCAGTATCCAGCTGCACATGGTAGAGTGCAGGCCTAGACCTCTGAGCTTGGTGTCGAGCTTGGCGGGAACAATAGTGTTGAACGCTGAGCTGTAGTCCACAACCAGCATTCGCACACAACAGTTCCTCCGTCCAGGTGGGAAAGGGCGGTGTGAAGTGCCATGGCAATTGCGTCGTCGGTGGATCTGTTTTGACGATATGCAAATTGCCATGGGTCCAGCGTGGCAGGCAACATGGAACAAATGAAGTCCTTGACCAACCTCTCAAGCATTTACTGACAATCGAGGTGAGGGCTACGGGTCTCCAGTCATTCAGGCAGGTTACCTTGGGGTGTTTGGGGACAGGCACAATGGTGGACATCTTGAAGCTCTCAGGAACAACAGCCTGGGACAGGGAGAGGTTGAAGATGTCTGCGAAGACTCCTGCCAACTGGTCTGCACATGCTCTGAGGGCGCGCCCCGGGATGTGGTCGGGACCTGCCGCCTTCCGGATGTCCACCCGCTTGAAGGCTCTGCGCACGTCAGCCTCTGAGATGATCAGCAGGCTGGTCTCCTCGGGCAGCGCTGCCTTCGGCGGGCTGCCGTTCACGTCGAACCGAGCAAAGAATGTATTTAGCTCGCCTGGGAGGGAGGTAGAGGAGTTCTCTTCACCGCACAGGTGAGCAGATTCCCCGCCCCCCCCCCCCCCCCCGGCTGGCCCTCCAGCAGGCAAGGCAAACGTTATGTGGCCCTCTTAGGAAAAAGTTTGGGGACCCCTGATCTGGAGCATCACATTTGTGGGTTTGATAAGACTCTCAAAATGGCCAGAAAAAAAGAAGTTTCATGTGAAACTCGCCAGTCTATTCTTGTTCTTAGAAATGAAGGCTATTCCATGCGAGAAATTGCAAAGAAACTGAAAATGTCCTCCAGCGGTGTGTACTACTCCCTTCAGAGAACAGCACAAACGGGCTCTAACCAGAGCAGAAAGAGAAGTGGGAGGCCCCGGTGCACAACTCAGCAAGAAGACAAGTACATTAGAGTCTCTCGTTTGAGAAATAGACGCCTCACAGGTCCTCAACTGGCAGCTTCTTTAAATGGTACCCGCAAAACGCCAGTGTCAACGTCGACAGTGAAGAGGCGACTCCGGGATGCTGGCCTTCTAGGCAGAGTGGCAAAGAAAAAGCCATATCTGAGACTGGCCAATGAAAAGAAAAGATTGGTATGGGCAAAAGAACACAGGCATTGGACAGGAAGATTGGAAAAAGGTGTTCTGGACAGATGAATCCAAGTTTGAGGTGTTTGGATCACACAGAAGAACATTTGTGAGACGCAGAACAGGTGAAAAGATGCTGGAAGAGTGCCTGACACCATCTGTCAAGCATGGTGGAGGTCATGTGATGGTCTGGGGCTGCTTTGGTGCTGGGAAAGTGGGAGATTTGTACCAGGTAAAAGGGATTTTAAATAAGGAAGGCTATCACTCCATTTGGCAACGCCATGCCATACCCTGTGGGCAGCGCTTGATTGGAGCCAATGTCCTCCTCCAACAGGACAATGACCCAAAGCACACCTCCACATTGTGCAAGAACTATTGAGGGAAGAAGCAGGCAGCTTGCTGTCTGTAATGGAGTGAGTCACCAGATCTCAACCATTGAGCTGTTGTGGGAGCAGCTTGACCGTATGGTCCGCAAGAAGTGCCCATCAAGCCAATCCAACTTGTGGAGGTGCTTCAGGAAGCGTGGGGTGACATTTCAACAGATTACCTCAACAAATTAACAGCTAGAATGCCAAAGGTCTGCAATGCTGTCATTGCTGCAAAAGGAGCATTCTTTGACGAGAGCAAAGTTTGAAGAAAAAAATTAATACTTCAAATACAAATCATTATTTCTAACTTTGTCAATGTCTTGACTATATTTTCTATACATTTTGCAACTCATTTGATAAATAAAAGTGTGAGTTTTCATGGAAAACACGAAATTGTCTAGGTGATCCCAAACTTTTGAACGGTAGTGTATATATATCATTCTGTATAGTGAGTACTTTTACTTTGGTTACTTTAAGTATATTTAAGAACTTGAAATATAATTAAATATGTAAAATATTTTCTACATTACTACTTTATTTTTCTTCAAATGTTTTTTTCCTTTGTCATTCATTTAAAAAAAGGTTTTAATTATATTGAGTAGTAAGACTTATTTTTAGATTTTTTTATTTTTATTATCTTTTTTTATTTTATTTCACTGAAAGAAATGAGCTTCCAAAAAACAGCCTGTGTGCAAATAAAGAGCTCCAGCGACAGGGCGCGAGTCCACGAGCATGGGGGCGTGTCCAGGGGGCGTGGCCTGGGGCGTGGCTAATTCTGGAGGTTCCACCTGCCTTTCCCTCCAGTCGGCTTCATTCACAGCAGGATGAGCGGGCGAGTTGGAGACCTGAGCCCCAAACAGGCCGAAATACTCACTGAGGTAAACCGATAACATATATTTAATCAGTATTGATCCCACCATATGTATTGATCAGCTGTGATCAGCTGTGATGATGATCCGTGACGTCAGTGTTTGTCTCCAGGTTTCTTTTGTTGTGGTTTCACATCACAGTAACGATGCTGTGTGGTTATGACATTACTGTTACCTGTTGTACATTTACACACTTTGATGTACTTGTACTTTACTTGAGTATTTCCATTTCATTGTGCTTCTTACATTACTACATTTCAGGATGAGATTTTGTGAGTTTTATCCTATTTATTAAGTTTATACATAGAAAAACATACAATAGGATTATATACAAAATACAATGTGTTTTAAGGGTTGTTCTTATGTTCAAGATCCAAAAAGAGTTTAAATTAGTAAATATTCCCCCCAAAAATAGATTATTAACTATTGATTGCTTTTTAATGAATGTTTTCTTTTTTTCTTTTGTATGTAAATTGAACTTTCTTTAAAGCTTCAGACCAGCAGCAAAAAAATATATGCAATATTATAGATTATATATAAATAATATAACATAGATAGATAGATACTTTATTAATCCCCAAGGGGAAATTTGTCAAAACACTTTGAACAATTATTTTGTGTAACAAATTTAAACTTTTCAGCACATTTAGTTAATATATTTACTGAAGTAAGTCATTAATCAATATTACTAAAGTATTCCTATAGAATCCTACATTACAGTACTATTTGTTTGTGCACCCAGAAAATAATAAATAATTAATTAAAGCAATAACACAAGTTATTTGTTGTGGATAATGTGTCACAATAATACTTAATAAAAACTAATATCAGCTATTTTCTAAATTAATTGTCGGTCAATTGGTAGAAAAATTACTTTAAATAAATTATTTAACCCTCCTGATGCCTTCGGGTCAATTTGCCCCGATTCAATGTTTAATGTCAGTGTTCTTTCGGTAGTCAACAAACAAACATAAAGTACTTCACACTTAAACTTGGAAAACAATATTAATTCTAATAATTTTCTGGAGGTTTTAATTGCTGGGGTCAAATTGAACCCAAAGGGTAAAATATGTCAGTAAATATGAAGGTAACAGGAGGGTGAAACATTGAATCGGGTCAAATTGACCCGAAGGCATCAGGAGGGTTAAATAGTCGCCTATCATTTTAATTAAATACTCTTAAAAGAAATGTTGATATTATATACGTTTTCACCGTCCGCTATTTAAATTATAAGATTTTATAATAACTCTGTTAATGTAAAGCAGCTGGCTAGCTTAGTTTAGCATAAATACGCTCATTAATTAACATA